>NC_091997.1:62212535-62411829 GCF_044704955.1 Pristiophorus japonicus
TGTTGTTGAATTCCATTTAGAAGCATGACTTTACTTCCAAGATTAAGGGCTCAATTTTCCTGGGTCATTTGTGCTCTTTTTTTGATGTGTGACGTTTTTTCTTGCGTAATTATTTAATTCAAAGTTTCCCCCTGGAATCTGCGCCGATGTAACTGCTTTAGTTATGATTTTTCTACATTTGGTTTTTTTGATGTTCCCTCATGTCTGCACCAGTTTTCAGCATTTTTCGCAGTTTGCCCCCAAATTTTTTATGCTAGGTCGGCGTATCTGGCCACTCCCAAAAAATCTTTTGGTGAGTTAACAGACAGCAATGCACATTGAAAAATCAGCACATTGTTTTCATCGAAGTTTTTGAAGGGAGTCTCTAACACTTGAAATATCCAGAATAACGTTCAGCTTTTTTAAAATCTTTCAACGGAGTACATGGAAGTTTCTTGGATTTCTGAAGTTTTCATTTTTTTTGCTCACACGCCACCACCGAACGTCTTCAAGCAGGGCTGGAGGGTTGTAGCATCGGCCGTCACAATCGGCCCCACGCACGGACACGGGCTCAGGGCTTTGACAGAGAGAGGTGGCGATCGGAAGGCTTCTGCCCTGAGCCCAGGGAGGGATGTGCCGATTGGAAGGCTGCTGCACTAAGCACAAGACTGCAATGATTTTGGGAGGGGGAAGATAAGTCACTGGACTGCAATGAGTTGCGGGGGGGGGGTGGGGAAGAAAGGTAAAAGTCACAAGATTGCAATGAGTTGGGGGGAGGGGGGGGGAGGGGTGGGGAAGAAGTCACAAGACCTGGGTGTAGCCCATCCATACAGACCTTGGAGAGAGAGAGAACAAAGAACCTGCCTTCCTGCCATTTTGAGCTTCTTGCAAAGGTAAAATTTAACTATGGGGGCAATGCTGACAATTACATACCTTTTGCGAGCCTTCTGCATGATGGTGCTGCGGAGGAGACAATTGATTCGATGTCATCGCATAAGGACTATCAGAGCCCGTAGGGTGATGGGCAGGAGGCCTACCCCGTCGGGTATATCGAGACAGGTGTTCGTACCTGCACCTGAGTGATGCAGACTGTGTCAGAAGGCTGCATTTCCACAAAGAAGTTGTAACTGAGATCTGTGAGTTGGTGAAAGCAGACCTGCAACCTAGAAGTGTCAGGAGGACTGCTTTGTCAGTTGAAGTGAAGGTTACAGCTGCACTTTCATTCTATGCCTCAATCATTTCAAGCTATAACTGGGAATATGCGTGCCATTTCTCAATATGCAACACATGTCTGCATTGGGCAGGTGACTGCTGCACTATATGACCGGAGGAATGACTAAATAAAGTTCCTCATAACCTCCCAGGCAATGTGTGACAGAGCTGTGGGCTTCTCCAGGATTGCTAGTTTCCAGAGTTGCATTATTTGTATCCACATCGCCTTGCGAGCACCTTTGGAAGATTCCGAGATGTACAGAAACAGAAAAGGCTTCCACTCCATTAATGTACAGCTTGTGTGTGATGTAATGACTCGAGTCTGGTTACTATAAACTCACTCTGGTGCAACCTGATCCATCTTCATTCCAGCCCAAGAGTGCCAGTGTGACAAAGACACCCAGCTTATATACAGGTGACCAAGCACACACGCTACATGCATACAGCCCGATGACCTCCGATCGCAGCGCCCTCTGGTGACCCCCAAGTATTAATACATAACAGACGACATGCATCGCATCGTGTCAGTCGATGCAAGATACTCTGGGAGCACCCATGATGTGTTCATCTACGCGAGAGCGTGAGATCTGCCATGTTTCAGCAGCAGCCAGAAGGCAGAGTTGGCTACTGGGAGACAAAGGGTATGGCCTCGCCACCTGGCTCATGATGCCTCTGCACGTAACCCAGTATGGAAGCTGACCGGGAATACAACATGTCGCACATTGCAACGCGCAGCATAATAGGACCATTGGCATCTTGAAACAGCGTTTCCGATGCCTGGACCATTTCGGATGCTCCCCTGAGATTGTCGGTCAGTTCAGTGTGTGCTGCATGCTGCGTAACTTAGCCATCAGAGGTAGCAGCAGCTGGTAGTAGAAGACCCACCTAAGGTGTGAGTGGCTGATGATGATGAGGAAGATGCAGATGACGGGGACGAGGAAGCCATGCAAATACCTGAACCCGGAGCATGACGGCGAGGAGGGCGGGCCATCGTGCCCTTTTACCGATTGCTCGAGCCTTGCGCCAGCAGCTCATCCGTGAGCTTTGCTGCCTGAAGGCTCAACGGAAACTATTCCGCATGTTTACTGTTTGGACCTGTTCCGTTGTGTTGTGTTAATGGAATAATTGATGGAAATGATTCAGATTTAATGTAAAATATATTTTATTCAAAACTTGAACAAATTGTTCTTTGTACTTAACATTAATAAAATTATTCTTGTATCAAGCTTTAAAGTTTTCAGTTAAGATTACTTAGTAACTTTTAAACTTGTAAATTTACATAACTTACAAAAACCTTTTAATTTGAGAACAACAGTTTCAATAGTAACAATAATATCAGCAAAGAAAGGCTGCTCCCATCTCTCTCCTAGCTTATTCCAAGACTGCCCACCATTCTTGTTCTTGGTGACTCCACCATCCCTGCCCACAGGTAGTGGCGTAGTGTTTCTGGGCTTAGTACCAAGCTTATTCTTTCTAAGATCTTGGGTAGTGCGCACCTG
This sequence comes from Pristiophorus japonicus, assembly GCF_044704955.1. Lineage (NCBI taxonomy): Eukaryota > Metazoa > Chordata > Chondrichthyes > Pristiophoridae > Pristiophorus > Pristiophorus japonicus. The sequence continues at coordinate 62,215,226 of NC_091997.1, forward strand.
TTGAGTTGGGGGGGGTGGAGGGCGGCAGGCAGCAATGTGGAGGGCCCAGCTTGGGGCTAGTGTGGGGATTGGAGTGTGAGTGGCAGTTGATTCTGTAAATGGGTGCTGGATCTGGGCCCGTTCCCTTATTGCAACAGCTAACTCCAACATGCCGTCCCTCGTGTGCCCTGACAGTGTCTCAACGACCTTCAACATTCCCTTCCTCGTGTTGAGCAAAATTGTCTCGCCAACCTGTGACATTCCCTCCCTCGTTCCGTGATAGTGTTTGCACCATCTCTGACATTCCCTCCGTGATGTTCACTGATAGCGCATCAGCTACCTGTGACATTCCCTCCCTCATGATCACTGACATGGTTTCAGCTGACTGAGATATTCCCTCACTCATGGTTCCGGACATCGTTCCCATTTCTCGTGAGATTGCTGTTCCTTTTCCTGACAGTCCCACTACCTCATCACCCACCCCACTGATGGTGTCCAAGAGTGATCGTGTAAGATCAGTGCTCTTCCCACTCATTGCCATCATCTGAACCACATCTGTTAGATCCTGCACCACAGGAGAGCGCGGTTGAGCTCTCCTTCCCCTCCTCCCTACAGGTGTGGCTTGCACCCCACCACTGGGACCCGCAGCCTCAGAAGGTGGGGCCCTAGGTGTGCCTTGCTGCACCTCACCACTGGGACCCACAGCCTTAGACGTTAGGAAAGCATGGAATAGAAAATAGGTGCAGGAGTAGGCTATTCGGCCCCTCGAGCCTGCACCACCATTCAACAAGATCATGGCTGATCACCCCCCCCAACCCCAGCCGCAAGGACCACATCCAACTCCCTCCCGAACACATCCAATGAATTGGCATCAACAACTCTCCGCGGCAGGGAACCCCACAGGCCAACAACTCCGAGTGAAGAAGTCTCTCCCAATCCCAGCCCCAAACAGCCCACCCCCCCATCCCAAGAGCGTGCCCCCCCCCCCCGACTCCGGACCCACCCAACACCGGGAACAATCCCCCTGCACCCAACCCGCCCCGTCCCATCAGAAACCTTCCCAAATGCCGAACACCCCCGGATGTCGAGCCCCCAGCCCCGGCCACCCCGGAGCCACGCCCCCGTGACACCAACCACACCACATCCACCAACCGCCATCTGCGCAGTCAACCCGTCCACCCCACTCTGAACACTCCCCTCCAACACACTTCGCCCCCCCAGACCTTTGCTGCAATGTGGCCCCTCCTGTCCCCCGCCCCCGTCTCCCCTCATCTTCCCTCTGCCTCCCCGCACGGGCTCCCATCTTGGGGGCGGTAACCTTCTGGGGCCGGGAATTTTAGCCCCAACGTGGAAGTCCTGCTCCCACTGCAGAATTGGCCTTACCCCCCCTCAATGGCAACGGAGTGCAATTTCCCACACTCCACTTCCTTTGGGGGCAGTTACCGGGGCACGACTGGATGCTCCTGTGACAGTAGGAACTGGTGCGCTCCACTTTGTCCTGTGACAGTTTGAATGTCCCACCAACACTCAAACCACTCGTCACGGAAGGGGCTGGCATCTCAATGGGCGGCACCAGCACCTCCACCAAAGTTAGTAAAACAATGGGGGCTTCATCCATCTTCATCCTCACCCCCATGTTCTTTATCTGGGGATGGGATTGGAAGATGTTCTCTTCAGGCTAGTCCTCGTTTGAATCGTCAGGTTCGGCCTCAAGTTCTGCAAAATATAACGGACAAATGGTTAGCAGCAGAGGGGGGCGGGGGGCAGGTTGGGTGGCATGAGTAGGCTCACACAGCGCAGGCAGCAGGCTTATTTGAAGGACCACGATGAATGATAGCACATTGCATCAACCGAAGCGTGGATGACGGAGACATCCCCATGAACTGAGTACTTAACATTTAGCACAGCCAGACTGGTATTTGCAGGACTTGCCCTCTCCCTCGAGTGTGGGTCCAGCTTGTGCAGTGGTGGTTGCTTTTCTCCAGACAGGACCCATCAAAGCAGTGACCCTCTCTTCCAAGGGTGTCAGTGGGTGCAGATTTGACGGGTCTCCTCCTGTTCGAGTTCTTTCCCTTTTATTATGTACCACCTTTCTCTGCAAAAATGAAAATACAACTTTTTAGAGAGCGTGTCTTTCTGCTGGGTGGGACATATACAGCTGGTCACATTTACAATTGCAATTCCATTGAATAAATGAAAATATTACTTGCACTAACGACTTGACCAAGGTCCTGTCACTTTTTACACTGTCCTCCAGATCTTGGGTTGGTCACTATTGCGCAGTAATCTTCTGCAACTTGGTTCCAGCGTTTCTTCATTTCTTTGGGTGGAACTTTTATGTGACCTCTGGTGGTGTCCAGCTCGTGTTATCTGGCTTCAATCACAGTAACTAGTGCCTCCACTTCTTCCTGTAAGAAATTCTTGGTCCTTGCACTGCGTTGCATCTTGTATTGCTGCAGATCCGATTTTTCCAATGCTCTCTCACAGCACTCCTTCTCTCACAACTGGCTCTTTAAAAATGGCCGATTGCCAACCTGGAGCTGTACTGCACATGCGCGTCCATTGCAAAAACGTCACTTTTTGTTGCGTATGCGCAGAAGGTGCGACATTGTTTTTTTCGGCGCAGACAGCAGGCTCCACCCCCTGAGACGACTGAACACGCTGCGTGGCGCCAAATTTGAATTATACATAGGGGAAACTTTTTGGCAAAATATTTCTGGCCTAGAAAAACGGGCGTAACTCTGGCAATATGTCAGAAAACGGGCGTGGGCAAAATTGAGCCCTCAGTATCCTCATGTATGGTGTAGATCTCTGGATAGAATAAAAAGTTATAGAAACATAGAAAATAGGTGCAGGAGTAGGCCATCCGGCCCTTCGAGCCTGCACCACCATTCAATAAGATCATGGCTGATCATTCGTTCAGTACCCCATTTCTCTCCATATCCCTTGATCCCTTTAGCCGCAAGGCCAGATCTAACTCCCTCTTGAATATATCCAATGAACTGGCATCAACAACTCTCTGCGGGAGGGAATTCCACAGGTTCACCACTCTCTGAGTGACGAAGTTTCTCCTCATCTCAGTCCTAAATGACTTGCCCCTTATCCTAAGACTATGTCCCCTGGTTCTGGACTTCCCCAACATCGGGAACATTCTTCCCGCATCTAACCTGTCCAGTCCCGTCAGAATCTTGTGTTTCTATGAGATCCCCTCTCATCCTTCTAAACTCCAGTGAATACAGGCCCAGTCGATCCAGTCTCTCCTCATATGTCAGTCCTGCCATCCCAGGAATCAGTCTGGTGAACCTTCGCTGTACTCCCTCAATAGCAAGAATGTCTTCCTCAGATTAGGAGACCAAAACTGAACACAATATTCCAAGTGGGGCCTCACTAAGGCCCTGTACAAATGCAGTAAGACTTCCCTGCTCCTATACTCAAATCCCCTTGCTATGAAGGCCAACATACCATTTGTCGTCTTCACCACCTGCTGTACCTGCATGCCAACCTTCAATGACTGATGAATCATGACACCCAAATCTCGCTGCACCTCCCCTTTTCCTAATCTGCCATTCAGATAATATTCTGCCTTCGTGTTTTTGCCCCCAAAGTGGATAACCTCATATTTATCCACATTATACAGCATCTGCCATGTATTTGCCCACTCGCCTAACCTGTCCAAATCACCCTGCAGCCTCTTAGCTTCCTCCTCACAGCGCCACCCAGTTTAGTGTCATCTGCAAACTTGGAGATATTACACTCAATTCCATCATCCAAACCATTAATATATATTGTAAAGAGCTGGAGTCCCAGCACTGAGCCCTGCGGCACTCCATGAGTCACTGTCTGCCATTGTGAAAAGGACCCGTTAATCCCGACTCTCTGCTTCTTGTCTGCCAACCAGTTCTCTATCCACGTCAGTACATTACCCCCAATACCATGTGCTTTGATTTTGCACACCAATCTCTTGTGTGGGACCTTGTCAAAAGCCGTTTGAAAGTCCAAATACACCACATCCACTGGTTCTACCCTGTCCACTCTACTAGTTACACCCTCAAAAAATTCCAGAAGATTTGTCAAGCATGATTTCCCCTTCATAAATCCATGCTGACTTGGACCAATCCTATCACTGCTTTCCAAATGTGCTGCTATTTCATCCTTAATGATTGATTCCAACATTTTCCCCACTACTGATGTCAGGCTAACTGGTCTATAATTACCTCCCTCTTTTTTTAAAAAGTGGTGTTACATTAGCTACCCTCCAGTCCATAGGAACTGATCCAAAGTCGATAGACTGTTGGAAAATTATCACCAATGCATCTCCTATTTCTTGGGCCACTTCCTTCAGTACTCTGGGATGTAGACTATCAAGCCCTGGGGATTTATCGGCTTTCAGTCCCGTCAATTTCCCTAACACAATTACCCACCTAATAAGGATATCCTTCAGTTCCTCCTTCTCACTAGACCTTCGGACCCCTAGTATATTGGGAAGGTTATTTGTGTCTTCCATTGTGAAGACAGAACCGAAGTACTTGTTCAATTGGTCTGCCATTTCTTTGTTCCCCATTATACATTTACCCGAATCCGACTGCAAGGGACCATCGTTTGTCTTCACTAATCTTTTTCTCTTCACATATCTATAGAAGCATTTGCAGTCATTTTTTATGTTTCCGGCAAGCTTCCTCTCGTACTCTTATTTTCCCCCTCTTAATTAAACCCTTTGTCCTCCTCTGCTGTATTCTAAATTTCTCCCAGTCCTCCGGCTTGCTACTTTTTCTGGCTAATTTATATGCCTCTTCCTTGGATTTAACACTATCCTTAATTTCCCTTGTTAGCCACGGTTGAGCCACCTTCCCCATTTTATTTTTACTCCAGACAGGGACATACAATTGTTGAAGTTCGTCCATATGATCTTTAAAGGTTTGCCATTGCCTATCCACCGTCAACCCTTTAAGTATAATTTGCCAGTCTAATCTAGCCAATTCGTGCCTCATACCATCAAAGTTACCTTTCCTTAAGTTCAGGACCCTAGTTTCTGAATTAACTGTGTCACTTTCCATCTTAATATTATGGTCACTCTTCCCCAAGATTGCTAATTAGTCCTTTCTCATTACACTTCACCCAGTCTAGGATGGCCAGCTCTCTGGTTGGTTCCTCGACATATTGATCTAGAAAACCATCCCGAATACACTCCAGGAAATCCTCCTCCACTGTATTGCTACCAGTTAGGTTAGCCCAATCAATATGTAGATTAAAGTCGCCCATGATTACTGCTGTACCTTTATTGCACACATCCCTTATTTCTTCTTTGATGCTGTCCTCTATCTCACTACTACTATTTGGTGGCCTATACACAACTCCCACTAGCGTTTTCTGCCCTTTGGTATTCCGTAGCTCCACCCATACCGATTCCACATCATCCAAGCTAATGTCCTTCCTTACAATTGCATTAATTTCCTGTTTAACCAGCAACACTACCCCACCTCCTTTTCCTTTCTGTCTATCCTTCCTTAATGTTGAATACCCCTGGATGTTGAGTTCCCAGCCTTGGTCACCCTGGAGCCATATCTCTGTGATGCCAATCACATCATACCCGTTAACTGCTATCTGCGCGGTTAATTCGTCCACCTTATTCCGAATACTCCTCGCATTGAGGCAGAGAGCCTTCAGGCTTGTCTTTTTAACACACTTTGACCCTTTAGAATTCTGTTGTAAAGTGGCCCTTTTTTTTTGCCTTGGGTTTCTCTGCCCTCCACTTTTACTATTCTCCTTTCTATCTTTTGCTTCTGTCTCCATTTTATTTCCCTCTGTCTCCCTGCATAGGTTCCCATCCCCCTGTCATATTCGTTTAACTCCTCTCAAACATGATGTGATGCATAAACCATAGTAAGCATTCAAATTGGTGCTGGCATTTGAATCTTTATGGAAAAGTTTATTGCACACTCTTCATATTCATGCTGTTCTCCAATGATGTGAATGATAAAGACTGTGCACTTGTCTGTTACTAACAGTATGTGTGAATCAGGAATTTGGCAGAAAGTGCATTTCCCCAGAACAACACAATTTTGAGTGACTGTAAAATATACCCTTATAGCTTTGTCATCCAAATTTATTCCACCCAATATTTGATTTAATTACAAGTATATTTTAATATAGTAATTGACAAATGGCGAAATACTACAGAATGGTGCTGTAATTTTGCTATGTGCAATCTGGTTGTTTTTAAATTACCAATCGCTTGCTGTGCACTTGCAATAGAATTTTCCAATGCAGAAAAAGGACTATAGCCTGGCTTGAAACCATCAACCACTAGTCGTTGGGTCAATGAATAATCAAAGGTAAGGTGTTGATATTCTGCGGAGCTATAACAAAGCTCTCGTGCTTCATTTTACATACTTTGATAGTCCTGTGGTAGGCTTGATGTTACGCACCCAAATAGATAGTTGATGGGTGTAACTGTCATCTATTTAAATTTCTGGGGTCATTCTTAAAATTATATTAACCTCTAGAATAAATGCTACATTTTTAATATGCTAGCCCCATGGAAACTCCTCAGCATTGATTGAAAATATTCTCTCATTCTGATTTCAAGTTACCATAAGATGAGGTATTGATTTGCTTTCTGGATCCAGTTCATTCTGGGAGTGTTCTCCATTCACTAATCTTCATATTTCTGGCTTCATTGATTAAACCAAAGTGGTAACTGAATTTTATTCATCTGGTTTTGTGTGTGGCAACTTTAATGACTTTTCTTTTTAACTTTAAGAATGATAGGCAGTTGAAATTCATGGCAGGTTTGTGCTGCTCATGTTCTGGTTCTGTACTTCTGAGAAAGTGGGTGATATGTAGAAGGACATATAATATCATCTTAATGGAATGAGCTTTGCCAGCAAAAACTCAGACTGCCGCTTCCAGGCGCCTGAACCAGCCTGCAGTGTGTTGTATTCCAGGAGCTACAACAGCTGCATGCCATTGCCTTTTTGTCCAAAGTAGTTATGGTTATTTCCCTCCCACCTTTCAAAATCTGCATAATGTGCCTTTGATGTGCCATTGGCCAGCTCATAAAACCAAAAATTGTATATTGGAAAGATGACAAACCGTAACAGCCTTGATCCTTTACGATCGACTAACATTTGAATCTTGAATATAACAACAGCACACTAAGTCCATCTCAATGGTTCGTGGTGTGGCACTGAGCCAGAGAAGATCTGACATAAGAACATAAGAATTAGGAACAGGAATAGGCCATCTAGCCCCTCGAGCCTGCTCCGCCATTCAAAAAGATCATGGCTTCTCTGGCCGTGGACTCAGCTCCACTTATCCGCCCGCTCCCCAGACCCCTTAATTCCTTAATGATGTGTCTCTTGTTTGACTCCTAGTTTGTGTGAAACTATCTGGGTGTGATAAAATGTAACTGGCTCCCCCTGGGGTTGTGGGGATATAGGAAAGGGAAAAATCTAGCAGGATTCTTCCACTTTTTTGCATTCTGGTGGCCCTTGCTGCAAAGTGGATGTGTTTGCTGAGACCATGATCAGACTCTGATGCTTCCCTTGTTGAAGTAGCTTCTGAGTTTTATTAATTTGGTATATTGCGAATGGTATATTACTTGGGTAAAGTCCCAGGGATTTCTGATGCCAGTGGAACCAAGCTTCAAAATGAGTCAGGAGAGGCGGGGAATTGCAGAAATTCATTTTATTCAAAGGATGGCAACAGGATACTACTGTGGGTACAGGTAGGTCAGGTAAAGTGGACCACCGTTGAATAAATGGAAGCCTTTTATGTTTTGTAGACCAGAATACTGAATAAATCCCTCACCCTTCCTTATCTCACGTTCTCCAGCCATATAACCTTCTGAGAAATCTGTGTTATGCTAATTCTATCCTTCTGTGTATCCCCCATTCCCTCCTCCCACCACAGGTGGCTGTGCCTTCAGCCACCAAGGTCCCAGGTTCTTGAAACCCTACCTCTCTGCCTCTGCATTTCCTTCTCCTTTTAAAACCCTCCCTCAAAATATACCTCTTTGATCAAGCTTTCGTCACCCCTCCTAATCATTCCTTTGGCTCGACATTGATATTTGTCCGAATATGCTTCTATGAATTACCTTGGATGTTTTCTATGTTAAAGGTGCTATATAAATGCAGTCGTTGTTGAATAGTACACTGCAGACTGAACTGATGCAAGAAATGCTACTTAAACAAAATGCTCGATAAAGTTTCTTTGTATTTGGCAAAATATTATCAGAAGTTTTCCAGTGGAAGGTTTTCCCTGGGTATAATCCTGTAGAAAAGTTTGAAGGTAAGACATTGGCTGTCTGTGGCTAAATATCATTGGAAAATGAGTGTTTGTCCGTATAATTCCAAGTAAAGGCATTGAAATGGTTGATCTTGTATTATCTTTCTGATGTCATGTTTTTTCCCTGTAACCAATCTGATGTGTTGCAAAAGTCATTTAGCCTTTGTATTGTTCTCTTGAATAGCAAGCTGACCTCTTTGGCTCGCACTTTATTTCTCTTGCAATTGTAATCTCGGTGGTGGACCTCCCTGCATTGCTCAGGTCACAAACCTCAGACTTCAGTCCTCCTGCAGTGCAATAGCTGAATTACTGTATATTCATCTCCAACATGCTCCTCACTGGTGCAATGGAAATCTTCTTTCACTCAATTCGTCAAAGAAAAGTTTCTTCCTCCATCAGGTCACCACCTCTTTAGCCTTTGGCTCCTTAGTCCTTCCTCATTTGCTGTTATTCTTAGCCTTTATCTCTTGACTTCAGTTGGAACTCACCTCACTATTGTTGAAGTCACCATGTGGAAGCTTTTTTTCTCGCATGACAAACGCATCTTTCTTCTTATCTTTTATAAAATTAGGTCACCGTAAGCTTGAATATTCCTTCCATATATCCGAGAAGGCTCTTTGATAGCCAATTGCTCAAGTAACTTTTTAAAAAAAAACATGCCAGCGGTACTTGACTTTTACTAATCATTGTTACAACTATGATAGGTACTCCTTTAATGTTCTCCTTGCTTCTGTTAATGCTTGAGATACACCACCATCGCTCTCCCTACATCCCTATTATAAAATCATGAGTCATCAGTGTCCCATTCTTCCTTTCCTGGGACCTCCTCGCTCTTTCCTTCCTCCTATAATCAGGTTTGTTGAAATCCAAATTTGACATTACCTAATCACTGTTTCCTGATTTACTTCATCTTTCATTCTTGATAAATGCCGGTGCACTGCTCTGTGATCCTTGCCCATTCACTGTAGTTTAAAAAAAAAGTTTAGCAAGATTTGGAGAGCTGCAGCAGTAAAGGGCGTGGAAATGAGCTGTGTGGTAGTTATTTCCCCCCATTGTTCCTCGTTGTTGCTTTCCTTTTTTTAATTAAAAGCAGCCCAGAGCACAACACTAGTGTGATGGACAGGAATGTACTGGGTCCCTCTGCAAATTGCACCAAACTCATTCTGAGGCTGCTTACTGTTAGAACCTGCTTTGATAGTTGTATCTTTTGATATTGATTATTAAAGTTTGCTCTGGTTTTATTAGCTGAGAGCTGCTGGGAATTGCTGAATCAGAAATATTACTACAGCTTACAAGTGACCTAATTTTCTTAACAAACTATGTTTTGTGGAAGGTTCATTTTGGCAAAAGTACATTGATGAAAATTGCACAGTCAGCGGATCTTGAATTATTTTGTTGGCCTAATCCTCCCTGTCTTACTGCGTTGCATTCCTGTGGTACATGCTGGTCAGTGGACATCATACATAATGAAATGCTTGTTTAAGTAATTAGTTTCATCAGCGTCTGATTATCAGTGAGGATTGCTTTCTCTTAAAACATAAAAGGAGCAGTGAATAAGCCTTGATTCAGCCTCAGCACTGGTTCATGCTGAGTGGGATGTGCATACCAATCTTGTGACTAATGGGTATGGTGTGAACCTAATCAAGAAGCACCTCCTTCCCCCTCCACTGGACCATTGGAGATTGGCAGCGAAGTCACAATTCATGACTTAAAAGGGGACACAGCCAAATTTACAACACACATTTTATCCAATTCACTATCCTCTGGTTTTATTGTCCAGTTTTTAGCACTGTGTGAAGAGCTAGCGAGCCATATTTGTTCAACAGTGCTAGGTTTTGTGTCCAATGCTTTTCAGGCAATGTTGGACTAGATTTTTGTTTGGATGTGCTGAGCATCGACAATTCTTCAGTTTATATATACAGTTATATCTCAAACTCTCAACCCACACTGTTTCCCATGCTCTAGAATGTGTTAGAAAATGTGTTATCTGCTGTAGGATATCCTTTCTTCAATCTGCACTTCTATAATGATCGTGGCATCATATTTGAACTTTAATTCTGCCTTGCCATCTCATTTTGTTTGCCATGACTTGTATTTTCTGACCTATTGGACTCTTCCAATTTCCCTTTAACAATTTCTGCTTCAGCCTGGATCCAAACTAAGTTCATTTATTTAGATTTGTTCTAATGCCCCTTGCTATTTGTCTTGGATACTTTGAATTATGGACCTTCAATTTTCTGTGCCTAAAAATAACTTCCCTCTATTCAGTAAATGTATCTGCTGTCTCCATCTCTCGCCCAACTTGGATAAATCTTCAGAATTTGACAACTTTTTGTCAAGCAAAATTCATTGCTTCAATAACATTTTGTTGCAGAGAATTCCACATTCTAAATTCCTCCAACTTATTTTTAAACTTCTCCTTTAATTCACTTCATTATCTTTTGTGTCCTCTTGTTAACCATTCTGCTGACCAGTGGAATCACTCTATCACTAATTACCTAATCATAACCTTTCACAATCTTGACTACCTCTATCTGCTTATCTCATCGCCTTCAAGGCTAGTGGAAAAAAACAACAGAACAATCCTAACTAACCCCTCATCCCTGGTGTAACGCCTTCATGATTGTGTGCTTTCCCCTTTGCATTTCTTTTAGATTCTATAATGGCATGCCCAAAAATGTACACAGTCCATTGGTAACCTGGCTAAGGTTTTGTTTAAGTCATAAATGGTGGCAGCACAAATAGCTATGGCAAGCATAGTCCTTTTGTATCGAGAGGCACAGTATAAAAGCAAGGCGATAATGGTGAATTTATACAAGATCTGCTCCCCTCATGGCTGCCTGTGCAACCTTGCAAGCAGTGATAAGCTGCCACATGTGCCTACATATGTCACTACACTTCACAAAGTAATTAATTACGTAAAGTGCTTTGACAGGTTTTGTCTTGAGAGGTGCTATATAAATGTAATTATACATAGTGACCTGTACAGTGGCTCTTGACCATCAGCTTGGTTACTGAGAAGACAATTAGACATCATCTGTGTTTGGGTGGCTGTTTCATTACATTGCAGCAGAACATTTTGACTCCTGCAGTATTAGTCCTCGGATTACTGAACCTGTTGAGATAGTGCTAATGAAAACTGATAGACAGACTGAGAATCAAATTAAAGGAATCTCTGGAGAGAGTAGCCTATCCAGCTGTTTCCTATTAAACTCTTCATAAACCACTGTTGATAAAGGAATGCAATAAGGGAGAAAAAATGTGCTATCTGCCTGCTTCTGATAGCATGCTGGAAATGAAATGGCTACACTGTTAGACCAATTCCATCGAAATGGGACTGAGAATACAAGTCCTGTGGGGATCTGATTTTTGTAGTACATAACATCGAATGTCTGCTGAATGGATAACATGCACTGATACTGTGATGTGACTGAGGCCAGAGAGAGAGGATTAGATACAGACCTGCACACTTGAAATAAATAAAGCACTGTAGTGAGTGGCTCAGCAGGCAAGCAGAGCAGTGTATCCCAATATTGACACTGCCCCTCAATTCAGCTGCAAGGGTCTCCTGCAAATCAGACATTAAGGCTCACTTTCCTATTGATCTGTCATGTACTCTGCATTCTACTAATGTAATTTAAAACGTCTTGTTGTATTGAAAAGCTTCATTGTTACATGAGTTTTATTGCTATTTCTATAACTTGCTCGGTACTATAGAAACCAGGAGTACTGCTCTCTACTAACAGTAGGATTGATCAGCCATTGAATTGCATTTTGTCGAAACGAAGACATCCATATTAATAAAGTGGCTTTGGCTGCTGAAAGTTTATTTTAAGTCTTTAAATTGACATTGATATAAGTACTATCAACAGTAATGGTTAAAAGGAATGGAATTGGATTTGAGAACCATTCTATATTAACGAAAAAGTATGGTTGTATGGAATTTGAGCACTGAAGGCTTTTATACACAGCAGTACAGCAAAGCTACAGCACGGAAAGAGGCCAATCCGCCCAACCAGTCCGTCTCATTGTTTATCCTCTGCAAGCAAATAGTTCGAATCACATTGACCCGCCCTGTACCAATGTTCCTTCATCGTGCATTCCTTCATCCACCTTTCCCTCTAATCTTGAATGTTGACAGTTTCTGGCTCAGTCACTAATTCTACAAGTGATTCCCACAGCTTCACAACTCTGAAGAAATTTCTTCTGTCCTCTTTTCAAAATCGCTTACATTTAATCTTGTATCTATAGTCCCTCGTTCTAGACACTCAACTACTGGAAACGGTCTGCTTCTATCTACCTTTTTTATAATTTTAAACACTTCTGCTTTATCACCATCTAATCTGCTTTGTTCTAACCGAAACGCTTCCAATTTTTCAAGCATTTCTTTGTGTTTATATTTCCTTATACCAGGCAGCATCCTCGTGTGTCTGTGTTGTGCTGTATGGTCTATCTAATTACAGGCATTACTAGTTCTCACTTAGCATGCCCTGTTGTGGCTACTGTGGGCTGAAGTACACTAAGTTGAGTTTCAGTGGAGACTTTTTTCTCTGCTGTGCATGGCTCTTCATTGACTACTAGTGACATTCACCAGTCAGCAGGAAGCAGGATTTGCTGGACAAGCCGATCTCCTCCTTAATTCAGTGGCTGAGTTGAAACATAACTGGCAAATGAGGCAAGCAGTATGAGGGACTGGCTGCCTGGCATTCCTAGTTGCTGACGGCCTGGGAGACTAGCTGTTGAATTGTCAGCTGTGCCTTCGTGGATGATGTTACAATTGTATGTGTGGATTCATGTTTGATTTCAGAAACTAGAGACCTCTCGCTACATCTTCTGGGCAGCTGTGCAGTTCTGCCGAGCGCCTTCCTGTATAGAAGGAAGGAAATGTTTCGGGGAAACAGAAGGTCACTGATAAGCAAATCTGCCAATATTACAATGATACTTTATTGCTTTAAACATCTTCAAAGTTTAAAAATTAAACTTGGAAATGGAGTGACTGGTTAATTCTTTCCATGTTAATGTAAATATTTGAAACTTGGCTAACATGGGCAATCCATAATCTCTGCCCTTGTAGAACCACAAAACAGCAAGTACATTGTTATCGGGACATTCCTTCAAGGTTGCTTTTGTCGGAGGCTGCTGAAAACTTTAATTGGTTGTTCAATATCACTGGCAGTGTGACACACGAGTGTGCTGCCCTTTCAAAGACACTCGAACCCCACCCAATCCAGAGACCTTGCTGCATAACCTCATCGTTCTTAATCTTCTAAATCATTAGTAGTTGCACGTACCCTCAAACCTTTTTGGATTAAAAAAAACATTTGGAGTTAATTTCCTTGTTTTTAAATTGCTATTTAATGCTTCAGATAATATGTTGCACTGATTTTAGCTATAAACTCCCAACGAACTGCAATCCTGTACCAGTGCTCCCAAGATTATAAAAAAGATTTTATAGTGACTAAAGTGGATCCCTCAATGATTCAACAAGGGGAGTTGATACTATTGGGGACCTGAGTGTTCACTGCATCTCCGAGCATTGCATGGATAAGAAAGAAACTTGCATTTTTGATCTAGCGCCTTCCACGTGCACTGAGCAACCTAACCCCCACAATCTATATCAATAATTGGGATGAGGGGACCAAATGTAATGTGTGCTGATAATACAAAGCTTAGTGGCAATGTAAGTTGGATGCAAAGAGATGTCAAGGGGATGTAGACATGCTAAGTGAGTGGGCAAGAACATGGCAAATGGAATATGATGTATTTTTTAAATGGTGAGAGATTGGGAAATGTTGGTGTTCAGAGTGACCTGGATGTCCTTGTGCACGAATCACTGAAAGTTAATATATATATTTTTTCATTTGTGAACGTCGCTGGCAAGGCCCGCATTAATTGCCCTTGAGAAGGTGGTGGTGAGCCACCGCCTTCAACCGCTGCAGTCCTTGTGCTGAAGGTGCTCCTACGGTTCTGTTGGAGAGGGAGTTCCAGGATTTTGACCTAGCGACAATGAAGGAACGGCGATATATTTCCAAGTCAGGATAGTGTGTAACTTGGACGGGAACGTGTGGAGGTGATGGTGTTCCCATGCGCCTGCTGCCCTTGTCCTTCCAGGTGGTAGAGGTGTTGCCGAAGAAGCCTTGGCGAGTTGCTACAGTGCATCTTGTAGATGGTACACACTGCAGCCACGGTGTGCCGGTGGTGGGGGAGTGAATGTTGAAGGTGGTGGGCTGCTTTGTCCTGGATGGTGTCAAGCTTCTTGTGTTGTTGGAGCTGCACGCATCCAGGCAAGTGGGGAGTATTCCATCACACTCCTGACTTGATCCTTGTAGATGGTGGAAAGGCTTTGGGGAGTGAGGAGGTGAGACACTCACCGCAGAATACCAGCCTCTGACCCGCTCTTGTAGCCACAGTATTTATGTGGCTGATCCAGTTAAGTTTCTGGTCAATGGTGATCCCCAGGATGTTGATGGGGAGATTTGGCGATGGTAATACCATTGAATATCAAGGGCAGGTGGTTAGACTCTCACTTGTTGGAGATGGTCATTGCCTGGCACTTGTGTGATGCGAATGTTACTTGCCAATTATCAGCCCAAGCCTGAATGTCATCCAGGTCTTGCTGCATGCTGCTTCATTTTCTGAGGAGTTGCAAATGGAACTGAACACTGTGCAATCATCAGCGAACATCCCCACTTCTAATATGATGAAAAAGTCAGGTACAGCAAGCAACTAAGAGAACAAATGGTATGTTGGATTCATTACAAGAGGACTTGAGTATAAGAGTAAAAATGTCTTTCTGCAATTATATTGGGCTGTTGTACTGTAAATGTGCCTCGAGGTCCTTGATCTGCTTTGCCCCAGTCAAGCCAGGATTTACATAACAAACCTTGTTGTGTTCGATGCTTCATTTGTAAGTTTAAGTACACCCTTCAGAGGATTCTGATTCAAATGACCATGGATTACTCTGAATTTGTTGTAATTGAGTTTAATTACTGGTCATTGAAATGAAGATGCTGTTTGCATTGAAGAAGCTCCACCCCATAACTTATTTCCACAGTTGTGCACTCCCTTGAACAAACCAGGTAATTTAAGCCCTGTTGGGAAGCACATGCTTTAATTTACGGTGGGATCTTTATAATTTTATTGCTGAGGCCATATAGACCAGGAAAATGACTGGTTTCAGTCTGCATGTGGGATGGATGCTTCTATTGGATGTTCTGGTCAATTGCAGGGCTATGGGGAAAGACCAAGGGAGTGGGACTGAGTGGATAGCTCTTTCAAGGAACAGGTACAAGCACGATGGGCCCAATGACTCCTTCTGCGTTGTAAGATTCTATACTTAAACTCCGTCTCTCTACCTTATTTAAGATGCTCCTTAAAACATACCTCTTTGATCAAGCTTTTGGTCACCTGTCCTATTATATCTGTGGCTCTGTCAAATTTGATTTGATAATGCTCCTGTGATATGCCTTGGGAAGTTTTACTACATTAAAGATACCGGACCTGTACTCTGCACTCAGAATACCGACAGGGTCAAACCTGTCGGTGCAGTCCTGCCAGCAGCGGTAAGTATGAAGACCTGCAAACAAAGTAAGTTAAAGTTTTTATTTTTTCATTCATTTTCAGCAATTTAGTAGGTAAGGGTTTTTTGACAACTTTTTTTTTGTTTCCCCCCCCCCCCACCGGCCCCGGACTAAAGTTGCCGAAACTCGCAGTTTGTGCCGCGAATCCTCATGCAATGCCAACTTTGCCGTGGCGCAGACCTAAAGGTTGAAAGTTCGGCCTAAAAATAGTAGTGCAGCGAAAACAGTAATTTTGGCGCAAAACTACCGTTTTCGCCGAAATCTGAAAATCCCGCCCAAGGTGTTCTCTGACAATTACAGTGGAGCGGAGTATGATCGGCCAGGGTTCGCACGGTCTCTCCAGCAACCCATTGCTTGGAAGTGTTGCTGAGGATAATATCAAGCTTGAACTGTTAATCTCCCTCGTTCCCCCTTATAGTCATATACATGGTGCCACTTGCTGTTGAATCTTGTGTATGAATGGTAAGCACTTGGCCAAGGTAGTGCAGGCTGCTCGCACCAACCATACACCTGGCAAGGGAATAATGCCTTCGGGAAAACACAGACTTGCATTTACTACATAAAAATACAAGTTATTATATAGCACCTGTCACGACACCGGATATCCCAAAGCGCTTTACAGCCAATGAAGTACTTTTGCAGTGTAGTCACTGTTGTAAGGAGGAAAAGAGAAAATTGGCAGAAGTTTTTTTTTAACTAATTTGTTTACCATCAGGAGGAGATATTATTTAAAAAGGCATCTCAGTTTTTAACTTTTTTAGATGGACAGCTTGTCTGTTTCTGTCCCCAAGCTGCCAGATGCCACTGATCGTTTCATTTAAATGACCAGAAATGCAGATAAATTTGTTTGTACAGATCTCTCCCCAGCAAAGGAAGTATGTCTTTGTTCATCTGTTTTTAGCATAGAGCAGCACATTTTGTGTGTCTAAGTGAATGTGCAGGTGAAAGCAGAGGCACTGTGCTATATAGCCAGCCTTCTGATTGTTTAGATTACTCTATAGAAACAGTCAGGGCAAAGTCACAGCAATTTGTGACTGTTAAACGTTGCCCCAAGATTGTCACAGTCTTTTGCTCCCTTCTGATATATAACTGTAGCAAAGATACTTTTTCTAAGTGTGTTTTGGCAACCGTTTTAAAATGTTGGAAGGTTTCATGTAAATTTGCCCGTGTCACACACAGGCATGGCTCGATTCTCCGAGGCAAGCCTACATCTATTGTACTAGTTGGGTAAATATAAACAGTTCTTGCACTGTATGCTCAAGCAGTCAACTGGAGAAACCAGTTTCTCAGTGATTGATTCATTGCAATTTTTGTGGTTAAAGGTTAGGGATAACCTGAACAATCAGAAACTGGTTCATTAACCATTGTGTCGGTGATGGAAACCAATAGCAATCCTTTACCCATGTGACAGCGGTGTAAATGACTGACTCACTGTTTACTCATGTGGCTCCTGGTGTGGTGCTATCTCTTTGGTTTCAGTTAAGTATAATGGAGATAGTACAGTGATCTTTTTGTACTCAACCCATTTGAGCTGTGTAAAGTCGACAAAAGTACAATTCTGCCCTTGCAAACATAGGTTGTGTCTGGAGAGAATGTTTTGAACTATAGAGCATTAATGTGAAGCTGTCTTGAGAGTAATTTGAGTTAAGAGGATTACACGAGAAGTATATTGACTGAATTGTGCTGTTTTATCTCTAGCATGTTAGTACGCATATAGTAACTGAGTCTGGTGACAGCAATGTGTGTTCCAGGAAGACACTGCCAGGTTGTTAAGTAGTTTAATAAAACAGAGGAAGGAGGAGGTTTATGATTAGTGAATCAACCGTGAAACCTCAATGCTAAGTGTTGTTCAAGCTGCACACATTATTATAGCTGTATTGTCCGTTTTCTGGCCTGTGCTGGTTGTGGAGATTAGTTATGGGCCACTTATGAATGGTTAACCACAAGTCCAGCACCAGTTACCTTTCTTGTACATATTCTAATTGCATTTTGTGCTCCTTTCATTGGTTAAGTCGGAGTAGTATGAAATCAGAATATATTTTGAAGATTGAAGATGGATGCAGGGTAGTTTTAATATGTTGCTGAGTATATCTGGTGCTATGGGTAATATATGCCAAGAGAAACACTGCTCGTTGATGGTGTGTCTCTTTCATCTATTTTTTACATTTTTCCTTTTATAAACTTTGTTTTCTTCCTATTTTAAAAAAAAAAAATCCTATCCTGTTTTCTCTGCTTTATCACTGCTTATCACAATTCTGTAGGACATAAATTGCTGAAACAAACTCTGTTCCCAGTAATGCTACATTCCAGACCCACACAATTAACTGCTGGCAAGGAATTATCTCACTGTTTCATTGGCTAGAAACCTTACAATGTGGTTTGTGTTGCCGAAATGCTTGCTGTCTTCTGTTTAACAGTATCTGCACTATATTGAATGCCATGATTCTCTACAATGCCATCTTTCTCTCCTGCTTAGGAAAACACTGGACGTGAGGGTACAGTTCCCCAGTGCCTGCCACCTCGAGTACCTTGCCAAGTGGCCATGTTTGAATAGGGTTTAATGTGGGTTTGGGGTGTATCAGTAACTGGGATTGCACTTGGGTTTACCTCCAAAATTTAGAAGTTTCTTGGGGCTTGGAGGGTAAATGCTGAGAGTAGGAATAATAATGGGAATACTGGAAGGCAAAATAATGGAGGGGATAGGAAAGGTGGAGTGCTGTGGGATAAAGGTGCTATAAGATGGCAAAAGTAAAAGATGACCTGAAGGGAGGAGAGAAGCGGCTTGCTATGTTTGTGAGCTGGAGCATGGGTCAGGCTGTTTTAAGTAAACAGTCTCAATGAAGAGGAAACTGCCCAGCTGCATCCTGCTATCCTTGCGTATTGGGAGGTGGTAACGGCCAGGAACATTGTAGTATCTTGGGATTTTAACGCACTTTAATACTGAAGTACTTTATACAGTTTTACTTGTTAAAATATCTTTGAACATGAAATTTACAATCTATTGGTTGTCACATGAATTTAATACAAATCTAAGTTGTGTGAAATTTTCATAGTGTCCACTTGAACTGTGAAACTTAGATTGCATCTGGAGGGAATATTTAGAGCTGCAGAAGAGGTGAAGTACTAGCCACTATAGGTCTGTCGCTGGCTGTGATGGTTGTGGGAGGAAATAGATATAATGAATTGAGGATTGCACAAAAAAATAATAAAACATATCAGATCAATTGTGATTACTTTATTGCAGTATATTACTACATTAGCCTAGTGAGAATACTGCTACAGCTATTGTGTTCTACCCGTCTAAGTGCAAGATCCAATATTTCAGTGGAATTCAATTATGCTGATCAAGGATTTCTGTCAGTTCAGCACTGTAGGAACTGTACCCCAGTATATTCATGATTGAACATGTAGGCTAAAATTTACAATTCACCTCAATTTACAAGCTCTCTGTAGACAGGCAGACATTTACCTATAATATTTTTATCACTCCAAAATGACATCTGAGATAGATGCAGATTTGAAGTCCTTTATACCCGACAGGCGATTAGGTGGTGGGATGTTACCACATTTTGCCCCTTGGTGGGATTATAAACATGCTGACATTGGTTCTTTCACATGCCATTCCGACTGAACCAGTCTCCACACTGACCAAATGGCATGGTGCACACCTAGTGGAGGCTTTGCATTCCATTGACAGATTGTTCAGTTTGCTCAGTATAAATTAGACAAAGTTGTGAAATTTGGGAAACTCGACATTCCATCTAATTAATCAGTTTAGCCTCAGAACATCTCAATTTGAAGCTAGACGTGCATTTAATCACTTGTCTAACTTTCTGTTGCCTTTTCACTCGCCATCCCCCCCATAAAGCTAGTAACTTTGGTGGGACTTGAAATCTCAAAGGTTACATCTGATTATAGGGTGGAGCTGGACTGGAGGACTGCTGGGCTTGAGTGAAACTGGTTGCACCATACTTGCTACACCCATGGAGTTCACTCCCAGTCACATGACTGTTACGATGCGGCTGGAATGTGTTGGGTTACTACAGATTAGTTTATCTAACTTATTTGAAGTTAACTAAATGTTATCTCTTGAAGTAAATGTGGTGTAGGTGTGGTGTATATAAGGGGCATTTAATCAAATTTTAGGGTATAATCGGTCAATCAAAAGCCAAAGTTTCCTTTCATTGTTAAATGGATCCAGGTGTTTTCCATGTACTAGTTTTATTGGAATGCTTTTATAAATACAAAATGCAGACAAAGCTGGTTTTTCAGTTGGGTTTTATTGGGTACATATGGTGATTTGAGCCTTGATACTTTTTATCGAAAGTGTAGAGCTTCCAACAAAGGAAAATGTTGCTCGGGTTATATGTGTTACCTAAATGAACTTTAGTGTATGTATAGATACTTGCATGTGGTTAAGAAAAGGCAGCTTAGGACATACATCTTGTACAGTGAAAAATTCATATGGGTACAGTCAGGGCGCTTAGCATCCAGTACTTCACGGATTTATATAGAAAAACCACCTGCAAAGATTTTGTTACTTAGCTTGGTGTCATATGGTGAATTGTGAATGAGTAATAAAAGCCACACTAACATTTTGTTAACATAACCTTTATTAATTTTGCTGTGCTAACCATTAGTTTTAGCATGTGGAATAAAGGCCAGATTAGTATATTTAAATGTAGTCTTTTTTGCTTATTTGTAAGATTGATCTAGGAAATTTAAATTCATTTTTTTGATGTACCAAACTATTCTAGGACTTTATAGCTTAATTATTCTATTGTTTGAAGATGGTTTTCCAGTTTGATTTGAAGTATTTGGCTAACATTTTGGGGACTAATAGTAATTTGAGTGGTGCCATGACCGTGTTTCTGTCTGGAAAACATCTTTGGAAATTCAGCTTGTTCTATAAAAGTTGTGTATGATTTGTTTTCTCTCTAGTTGTGGTTGAATTAAACCAATATTTTAGCAGATTTAGAAAGTTTTTTACTGCAGATTTGTGAATTTAGTGGAAGCCTCCCTTGCTGCTCTGATTTCTGAGTAAACGCTGTTATACCAGTGATGAAATGGTGTTACTAGAGTTGATGCCCAACAAATCATGCTGGTCAGGGCCTAATTGCTAATGGCTTTGTAGCAAAATATGCTTAGTCAGTCATCGTGTATAATTTTGGGAGCTTGGGTGGTGGACTTGAGATCTTGGTGGTACAATTTCGACTACCTCGGGACCGAGGCTAAGCCGGTTTTTGTATTTTTCCGGACTTCGGAACGTCTTTCTGACGTCATGAATCCGGAAACACCAGAGCCCAGGTTTGGGTATTTCCGGATTTCAGAACGTCAGAGTGGGGGGGTGGGGGGGGGGGGGGGGTCGTCAAGGAGCTGTTCGGGTCGTCGGGCGGGGCCAAACCGCCGAGGAAGTATTCGGGAGGGGCCCCGCCAAGGAGGAGCTGATTGGGCGGGGCCAGCCGCTGAGGACCTGATAGGGTGGGCCCCGTGGAGGAGTTCCTTGTCTGGCCCGAAGTAGGTGGGGTCGGGCAGCCGAGGTAAAAGGGAAGGAGAGAGGCCGGGGCGAAGTCGGGCCGCGCGAAGTCTGTTCACCAACGCAGGAGGAGTCCGGATATCGGATCAATTTCCGCTTTCTGGACGACCACGGATCGGCCCGGATTCCGGATATCCGGATTTTAGAGGTCGAACCTGTATTGCTTTGATGCCTACTGCAGTGACTGGTTTGGTGCTGCAGTAAGATAAAAGTTGGAATTTTCCAAAAGCCAATCCACAGAGATCCAAGCACAACCACTTGACGAACTGTTTGTTTAGCAGCTGAAGTGACTGAAACTGATTAACACTCCCTTCATAAAGGATCAAAACACCATGGGACATTTTACTGCGTTAAAGGTGCTATATGAATTCTGTTATAATAAACATATCGAGTCTGCATGCACTTCCTGTCAAATGTATCTATTATGAATTCCTATGTCCACATTTATAATGCACACTAATGTAAATGCGACATACTATAACTGCATCCTTTTCCACCCCCCAGGGATGGTGTTGTAACACTTCACTTTTGCATCTCCCAACCCCTCATCCTCTATTGCAGTTAGACTATTATTCTCTAACCAACTCTGCTTGCTAAATTACTGTATAAGAACATAAGAAGTAGAAGTGGGTGTATGCCCTTTGTCCCTTCGCACCTGCTCCGCCGTTCAGTAAGATCATGTTTGATCTTCTACCTGAACTCCACCTTCCTGCATTGTCCCCATATCCCTTGATTCCCTTAATATTCAAAAATCTATCGATCTCTATCTTGAATGTACTTATTCACTGAGCTGCCACAGCCCTCTGCGGAAGAGAATTCCAAAGATTCACAACCCTTTGAATCAATATATGTCTTCTCATTAGACTTCAGCACAATAATCCAGGCTGACACTCCAGTGCAGTACTGAGGGCGTGCTGCACTGTCGGAGATGCCATCTTTCGGATGAGACGTTAAACCGAGGCCCCATCTGCACACTCAGGTTGACGCAAAAGATCCCATGGCATAGAAACATAGAAAATAGGTGCAGGAGCAGGCCCTTCGGCCCTTCGAGCCTGCACCACCATTCAATATCATGGCTGATCATGCAACCTCTGTACCCCATTCCTGCCTTCTCTCCATATCACCTTATCCCTTTATCCGTAAGGGCCACATCTAACTCCTTTTTGAATATGTCCAACGAACTGGACTCAACAACTTTCTGTGGTAGAGAATTCCACAGGTTCACAATTCTGAGTGAAAAAGTTTCTCCTTATCTCGGTCCTAAATGGCTTACCCCTTATCTTTAGACTGTGACCCCTGGTTCTGGACTTCCCCAACATCGGGAACATTCTTCCTGCACCTAACTTGTCCAGTCCTGTCAGAATTTTATATGTTTCTATGAGATCCCCTCATTCTTTTAAACTCCAATGGATACAGTCGATCCAGTCTCTCCTCATATGTCAGTCCTGTCATCCCAGGAATCAATCTGGTGAACCTTCGCTGCACTCCCTCAATCGCAAGCACGTCCTTCCTCAGATTTGGAGACCAAAACTGAACACAATACTCAAAGTGTGGCCCCACCAGGGACCTGTATAACTGCAGTAAGACCTCCCTGCTCCTATACTCGAATCCTCTCGCTATGAAGGTCAGCATGCCATTTGCTTTCTTCACCGCCTGCTGTACCTGCATGCTTACCTTCAATGACTGACGTTAGATGACACCCAGGTCTCGTTGCACCTCCCCTTTTACTAATCTGTCACCATTCAGATAATCTGCCTTCCTGTTTTTGCCACCAAAGTGGATAACCTCACATTTATCCACATTGGGCAAATGCGTGGTAGATGCAGTATATTCACCTAACCTGTCCAAGTCATCCTGCAGCCTCTTAACATCTTCCTCACAGCTCACACTGTCACCCAGTTTAGTGTCACCTGAAAACTCAATTCCTTCGTCTAAATCATTAATGTATATTGTAAATAGCTGGGGTCCCAGCACTGAGACCTGCAGCACACCACTAGTCACTGCCTGCCATTCTGATAAGGACTTGTTTATTCCTACTCTTTGCTTCCTGTCTGCCAACCAGTTCTCTATCCACATCAATACATTACCCCCAATACTATGTGCCTTAATTTTGCACACTAATCTCTTGTGTGGGACCTTGTCAAAAGCCTTTTGAAATTCTAAATACACCACATCCATTGGTTCTCCCTTGTCCACTCTACTAGTTACTTCCTCAAAAAACTCGAAGATTTGTCAAGCATGATTTCCCTTTCATAAATCCATGCTGACTTGGACCGATCCTATCACTGCTTTCCTAATGCGCTGCTATTATATCTTTAATAATTGATTCCAGCATTTTCCCCACCACCGATGTCAGGCTAACCGGTCTATAATTCCCTGTTTTCTCTCTCCTTTTTTAAAAAGTGGTGTCACATTAGCTACCCTCCAGTCCACAGGAACTGAACCAGAGGCCATGGCATGTTGGAAAATGACCACCAATGCATCGATTATTTCTAGGGCCACTTCCTTAAGTACTCTGGGATGCAGACCTTCAGTCCCTTCAATTTCCCCAACATCATTTCCTGACTAATAAGGATTTCCCTCATTTTCCCTTCTCGCTAGACCCTCGGTCCCCTCGTATTTTCGGAAGGTTATTTGTTCTTCCTTAGTGAAGACAGAACCAAAGTATTTGTTCAATTGGTCTGTCATTTCCTTGTTCCCCATTATGAATTCACCTGATTCTGACTGCAAGGGACCTACATTAGTCTTCACTAATCTTTTTCTCTTCACATATCTATAGAAGCTTTTGCAGTCAGTTTTTATGTTCCCTGCAAGCTTCATCTCATACTCTATTTTCCCCCTCCTAATTAAACCCTTTGTCCTCCTCTGCTGAATTCTAAATTTCTCCCAGTCCTCAGGTTTGCTGCTTTTTCTGGCCAATTTATATGCCTCTTCCTTGGATTTAACACTTTTCCTAATTTCCCTTGTTAGCCACGGTTGAGCCACCTTCCCTTTTTTATTCTTACGCCACATAGGGATTTAGAATTGTTGTAGTTCATCCATGTGATTTTTAAATGTCTGCCATTGCCTATCCATCGTCAACCCTTTAAGTATCATTTTCTAATCAATCCTAACCAATTCACGTCTCATACCGTTGAAGTTTTCTTTCTTTAAGTTCAGGACCCTAGTCTCTGAATGAACTGTGTCACTCTCCATCTTAATGAAGAATTCTACCATATTATGGACACTCTTCCCCAAGGGGCCCCGCATGACCAGATTGCTGATTAAGCCTCTCACGTTACACAAGACGCAGTCTAGGACGGCCTGCTCTCTAGTTGGTTCCTCGACATAATGGTCTAGAAAACCATCCCTTATACACTCCAGGAAATCCTCCTCCACAGTATTTTGCTACCAGTTTGGTTAGCCCAATCAATATGTAGATTAAAGTCACCCATAATAACTGCAGTACCCTTATTGCACGCGTCCCTAATTTCCTGTTTAATGCCATCCCCAACCTCCCTACTACTGTTTGGTGGTCTGTACACAACTCCCACTAACGTTTTCTACCCTTTGGTGTTTCGCAGCTCT
The DNA here is from genome assembly GCF_044704955.1 of Pristiophorus japonicus. Lineage (NCBI taxonomy): Eukaryota > Metazoa > Chordata > Chondrichthyes > Pristiophoridae > Pristiophorus > Pristiophorus japonicus. Next base: position 62,240,174 of record NC_091997.1, read on the forward strand.
ACCCGTATAGATTCCACCTCATCCAAGCTAATGTCCTTCCTTACCATTGCGTTAATCTCTTTAACCAGTAACGCTACCCCACCTCCTTTTCCTTCCTGTCTATCCTTCCTGAATATTGAATGTTGATGTTGATTTCCCAGCCTTGGTTACCCTGGAGCCATGTCTTCGTAATTCCAATTACATCATATCCATTAACAGCTATCTGCGCAGTTAATTCATCCACCTCATTACGAATGCTCCTCGCATTGAGACTCCGAGCCTTCTGGCTTGTATTTTTTTCAACACTTTGTCCTTTTAGAATTATGTTGTAATGTGGCCCTTTTTGATTTCAAAGAAGAGCAGGGGAGTTATCTCCGGTGTCCAGGTGAATATTTATCCCTCAATCAACATCTAAAAACAGATGATCTGTCATTAGCCCATTGCTGTTTGTGGGAGTTTGCTGTGTGCAAATTGGCTGCTGCATTTCCTGCATTACAACAGTGACTACACTTCAAAAGTACTTCATTGGCTGTAAAGCTTCATCTCTGTCCTAAATGACTGACCCTTATCTGAGATTGTGACTCCTAGTTCTAAACTCCCAGCATCTACCCTGTGAAGCGCTGTAAGAATTTTGTGTGAATCCTTCTAAATTCGATGGAATGTAGGTCACGTGTTCTCAGTCTCTCCTCATAGAACAAGAATTGGGTTGGTGAATCAGACAGAATAGCGACTGAACAGGCGCACCCTGCTCTCTAACATGAAGACTACACTTGCTCTTTACTCCACATGTACAACACTGGGAGATAAACTATTGTAGTAATCATTAATATTTACAGTAAGCTCACTTTCATCAGAGTGTACCTAACTAATCCAGAACTTCAATGGATGGCAGACACGATGTGGATGCAAACCGATTTTTAGTCACTGCATACCCCAAGTTTCAGCTGGGAGGAAGCTATGATTATCAAATCAGTTAGTTCTCATAGGATCAACTGTATAAAGAAAAGGCTGGTGAGAATCTGCTTGGGAAAGGGATTGGAAGTACTGGGTTAAGTGTAAAATGATCTTGTACAGCAAGGAGTGTTCCATGCACCAAACCTTTGGGACTGTCAGAATGTTATCTGTGGAATGTGCCTTTCAGGCCTGAATACCAGATCGGTATCTTTGTTTGCCTGGAGTCGGGGATAAATATCTGTGTTGTCTCTTGAAATGGTGCTTGCAGTTAGTTGTTTCCCTCAGATGATCGCATAAATAAGGGTGAGTACAAACTGTGTGCTGCTTTGGAAAGAATGGATGTAAAGTGGATTGATGATTTTCTCATTCCACACTTTCTTATCCAACCAAAACTTGAGGGTTGATCCACTCCATGTTAAGAGTGCTTTCTGTTTGAGATAGTTGAGCAATGCAGCTTGTAGATGTGTTTTCATTCAAATCTTTTTTTCTGGACAATCTCAGCCAAGGTCTTATATTTTGGAGGGCCTAGTCATTAACTCTCAAAGGCACACTTGCCTTTGACAACACATTGCCTTTATATGAAGTCTTGAAGGTAATAAACATCCCAGGGTATTTCACAGAGGCACAAAGTGATAGAGCAGTAATAAAAGAAGAATTGGCGAGGTGACCGATGGCATGTCCATGTTGGGTATTGAGACTTTTGAAGGCATTTAAGGAGGGCGTTCCAGAATATTGAGCTGGAGGTTGTGCTTCCCAAAGTGGAGTGAACGGGGGGTGGGGGTAAGGCCAGAGTTGGAAGAGTGGAGCGTGCGTGCTGGTGTGAGGCTGGGGGAGGTTGCAGAGGGGGGCAGGGTGGATCTGAAGCCATAGTTAATAAGGATCTTGAATTCAATGTGGAAATTGGCAAGGATGCAGGAAAGGAGAACAGGACTTAGTGCGTGATCACATGTAAGCAGCAGAGCTTTGGACAAGTTGGAGTTTGTGTAGGATGGAATTGAGGAAGCTGAAGAATGAATGAGGGTTTCAGCAGTGGTGGGTGTTCAGTGGGTGGCAATAGGCAGTTTTACAAGATTGGGTATGAGCTATGGAACTAAGTTCGGGATCAAATGGCACATGGAGTTTGCTCACTGAAGAAGCAGCTGCAGTGGGGGAATGGACGTGAGGACAGTGGTGGTGTATCTGATGCAAGCCAAATAGGATGGCAACAGTCTTTATATTAAGTCGCAATGGATTCTGGCTGAATCCAGACCTTGATATCAGACAAGGAGGCAGTCCGGTGGTACTCATGGAATTGAGGGCGGTAGTGAGATAGAGCTGGAAGGAGACCCAATACTTGCAAATATTACTGAGGCGCAGCTTGTAGATGATGAATAGGAGAAAACTAAGGATTGAAACTCGGCACTTCCTGTAGTGATTGTGGTGAGGTGGGAGGAAAAGCTATTGCAGGAGATGTGCAAGTTACATTGGGGTAGGCAGGATTGAAACCAATTGATCCAAGTCACGAGGATGGCGATGGAAGAAGAGGGTGATGGAGTGCTCGACCATGATGAATGCCATGGAGATCTATGGGGAAAAACAGGGATAGTGAACAAGGATATTGTAATGATCAAGGCAGGCTCTGTAGTGGGCAAGGCTGAACCGGGACTGAAGGGATTCATGCATGATATGATGGGAGAGATGAACATCGAACTGGTGGTGATGGTGAGGACCATGCAGGAAAGAGAGGCTAGAGACAGATGGTAATTGAGGACAAAGTTGTTGAAGGCAACTGTTTGAAGGATAGGGTAAAACTACCTGAACAAAGTGAGTATTGGGCAAGGAAAGTTAGTTTTATGGTCAAGAGTTCAGTAATTAGGAACTGGATCTTAATGGGTGATAGGAACCTAATTATGGACTTAGTCAATGTTCGGGAGGAGAGGTGTGAGACTATAAGGGTCATTAGATTGGGCTGATAGTCTGCCTATTGGTGGAGTGAGAAGATTTTGTATTTTATATAGATGTTTTCTTATCACTAGTTTTCTCCCATTTATTCCACCATTACCTCATCCAAGAGATTGAAAAAGTGGATGAATGTTTGGTAGAAATCTATTGAGCCTTGGATCTATTGAACTGAGCCTCATGTGGTGTAACACTTTGCGAAGTTTGTAAAGATAAATTATGACTCTGTACTTCAATCCAAACCATTGTAGTTGCAGTCTACAAAGGCTGTCCTGAAGTTTGCTTTAACCCGATGTACTGGTATTTGAAGTGTAGCAACTTTAAATTGAAATGCTGGCAGGAAGGGAAGCAATTGTGGTATTTCATCCTGACTATCTTTGTTTTTGGCTTTAAATGTTTCTTGCTATATTTGTAACCCCACCCCGGTATGCTGGTGAATACTTCAATCCAACCTTCCACACTGCAGCAGCGAAATACAACACCTAATTTGGGAAGAGCTAATGTCTTACCTCAATGGGCAGAAGTCTGCAGATTGAGACAATAGCTGATATTTTTGCAAGTTCAAAAAGGCTTTGCACATTTCAAAATGTAATTACTACTGTGCAGTGGGTGCCCTGGAGTAGTAGTGGGCACTCTGTCTTTCTCCGGCACAGTAGAGCTAGCTTCTTATAATGAGAGGAGAGTTGCTGATTGATTCAGAGCAGAGAAAGATGCCTTGTTCAGGTCCAATAACCAATTTGGGTGTGTGCAGGGCTACTTAGCTACCGCTCAGCTCCGCTGCTTCTCGTGGGTATTTTTTATCCAACTTATCTACGGGTCACCGCGAAGCTAAAAATCGGGCAATGATGGTCGATGGCCGGTACACGCCAGCGGTCCGCTCCTCAGCGGTACTTCGAAACCGCCAGCAGAACTCAGCTATGGAAATTTTCGCTGACCAATACCGTCGAGAAACCGGGCAGCAATGCAATGGAAATTCTAGCCCTGACTTTAACTTTAAAACTCCTCCATAAAGACCTGGCATGATCCTAATCTCTTTGTAACCCTGTACAGCCCCTGTTCTGTACGACATGAGTATTAGATGTAAAATGCCATCTGATGATCCTTAATATGTCACGATTTCAAGTTTGAAACTTGTTCTCCCAAAATGTGAAATGACATATCTTGTGTATTATAAATTTCTACATCATGTAAAAGCAGCATTGCAAATATCAAGTTCAATCATTTAAATGAGAGCTGAGCTGATAGTGATATGACATTTTTCACATTTCTGTTATAATTCGGTTTTCTCTCTGAAGCAGCTTACAAGGTAAGCAGGCTTTAGATTCACTGACACAAGCAGTATTGCTTTGCCTAGAGTGTGTCTGGCAGATAGCTTAAGCAGCTTTTGGAATGTACCCGTGGGTGTATCATCACTGGTGGTCACTTTGTGCATTGACGATTCAGCTGTTGCGAGTTGTAAGATATTGTATAGAAACATAGAGAAACATAGAAAATAGGTGCAGGAGTAGGCCATTTGGCCCTTCGAGCCTGCACCGCCATTCAATAAGATCATGGCTGATCATTCATTCAGTACCCCTTTCCTGCCTTCTCTCCATACCCCTTGATCCCCTTAGCCATAAGGGCCATATCTAACTCCCTCTTGAATATAATCCAATGAACTGGCATCAACAACTCTCTGCAGCAGGGAATCCCACAGGTTAACAACTCTGAGTGAAGAAGTTTCTCCTCATCTCAGTCCTAAATGGCCTACTCCTTATCCTAAGACTATGTCCCCTGGTTCTGGACTTCCCCAACATCGGGAACATTCTTCCTGCATCTAACCTGTCCAGTCTCTTCAGAATCTTATATGTTTCTATGAGATCACCTCTCATCCTTCTAAACTCCAGTGAATAAAGGCCCAGTTAATCCAGTCTCTCCTCATATGACAGTCCAGCCATCCCTGGAATCAGTCTGTTGAACCTTCGCTGCACTCCCTGAATAGCAAGAATGTCCTCCTTCAGATTAGGAGATCAAAACTGAACACAATATTCCAGGTGAGGCCTCACTAAGGCCCTGTACAACTGCAGTAAGACCTCCCTGCTCCTATACTCAAATCCCCTAGCTATGAAGGCCAACATACCATTTGCCTTCTTCACCGCCTACTGTACCTGCATGCCAACTTTCAATGACTGATGAACCATGACACCCAGGTCTCGATGCACCTCCCCTTTTCCTAATCTGCCGCCATTCAGATAATATTCTGCCTTCGTGTTTTTGCCCCCAAAATGGATAACCTCACATTTATCCACATTATACTGCATCTGCCATGCATTTGCCCACTCACCTAACCTGTCCAAGTCACCCTGCAGCCTCTTAGTGTCCTCCTCACAGCTCACACCGCCACCCAGTTTAGTGTCATCTGCAAACTTGGAGATATTACACTCAATTCCTTCATCTAAATCGTTAATGTATATTGTAAAGAGCTGGGGTCCCAGCACTGAGCCCTGCGGCACTCCACTAGTCACTGCGTGCCATTCTGAAAAGGACCCGTTTATCCCGACTCTCTGCTTCCTGTCTGCCAACCAGTTCTTTATTCACGTCAGTACATTACCCCTAATACCATGTGCTTTGATTTTGCACACCAATCTCTTGTGCGGGACCTTGCCAAATACACCACATCCACTGGTTCTCCCTTGTCCACTCTGCTAGTTGCATCATCAAAAATTCCAGAAGATTCGTCAAGCATGATTTCCCTTTCATAAATCCATGCTGACTTGGACCGATCCTGTCATTGCTTTCCAAATGTGCTGCTACTTCATCCTTAATGATTGATTCCAACATTTTCCCCACTACTGATGTCAGGCTAACCGGTCTATAATTCCCTATTTTCTCTCTCCCTCCTTTTTTAAAAAGTGATGTTACATTAGCTACCCTCCAGTCCATAGGAACTGATCCAGAGACGATAAACTGTTGGAAAATGATCACCAGTGCATCCAATATTTCTAGGGCCACTTCCTAGAACCCAAGTTTGATGATGGAATTGGTTTCCTTGCTCCAGTTCAATTGTGATTTTTTTTTTTAAAGGTTAGCCAACTTTATAAATGTTAGACTCTACCTCTCCTTTACTGAGATTCCCAGTTTACTTAGACACCACGGTGTACTGCCCTCATTTACTGGCTAAATGGTAAAACGCTGGTGGGCGTTTCTCTTTTGTGGGTCAACGTTCCAGTAAATGGCATTAATTTCCTACAACAGCTGTAGTTCTTGTGTGGGGGGGAATGAAGGCTGAAAACAGGGAGGGAGAGTGGAAAGAGAACAGGAAATACACAACAGCTCAATCAGCATCAGAGAGAAAACCAAGTTATCTCATCAGTAGAATTGGATTATTTTCTTCCTTCAGCCAGGGGCACTGAGACCCACTGGAGTGTCCACAGTGCTGCCGAGGTAGAGATGAGCTAACCCAGCACAGAGCAGCGATTGAACCTGTTGAGGAGCAATGAGGGCATGCTTCCCCCAACAGTTCCCTGCAGACCAGGAAGATCCCACATCTTCGCCAGTCACTAGGTTGATTTTCATAAAATGAACTTGAGATAAAATTTGAACCACATTTTAAGATGCCCAGCATAGTAGGAGGACAGATGCACGCAGTAAACAAGACTTTAAATATGTGTAGCCCATGACTGTTTGCAGATCTTTTCACTTTGATTTTTAATTTGTTTTCACAGGCTGTTGACCTTTGTTTGGGTGGAGGAAGAGATTTGCTCTGTCTACATGTGGTTTAAGTGAGATTTACAACAGGCTCTGGTTACTTAACTTTTTCAAGAAGCAAGTCCAGTTACAGAAAGTGCAAATGGGCAGTTTGTTTCTTCATCCTGTTGCAAAAGCCTCCAGTTGGGCAGTAAATGTTATGCGACATAGCTTTATTATTTTCAAACACACGTCACTTGACAAGTTCGCAATTACCCCCAAGTATTATTGCTCTACAGACATTAATTATTTGGCGCTGAGAGTATTTATTTTATCAAGCAGTCCTGCACCTGTGATTATGCATTCAAACTGTCACTTCAGTTGTGCATTCCATTATTCTTTCGAACTGTGGCTTGGGGCTGGTAAACTGCTCCCAGGTTATCTGCAGTGTTGGGACTGACCAGGGTGCAGTGACCTGCTGATGACACACCCTGCAATTTTCCCTTGCTGTGGAATCTGGATTCTTGGGACGTCAACAAGACAGCTGACACTGTGGTTGTGCACCGCACCCTTTAGTCTGCTGCCGTGCATTGGTGTTCCAGCCCATTGTGTCATTGCAGAGTTGTGTTTTTATAGCTGGAAGGAAAATGACACTTGGTATGCATCGAAAACTCCAGATTAAACATCTTGCCCCGTAGAATCTTAAACTCTGCAAGAATGTACAAATCTTACACTGAAGGAGAGCAGTTCTGGAAGATCCAAGTTCATAATACAGTAGTTAGCTTACGGACTCTGGTTTTGCTGCAGAATTTTAGCTTTATCGTTCTTAATCTGTGAGCCTGAATTCTTTGCAGAGTTTAACATAGTTAGAGCACAAGATCAGTAAACTCTCATTCTTCCCAGAATTCAGCACCTGGGGAATAGCCACATCTGGTGGTGAAAATGCAATGCATCAAGCTGGGTATCCCCGTGACAGCAACACATGTCTGAAGTTGTACACCTACCATTGTAGGTGTGTTTATGTACATGTGCCATGTGTGGTCTCTCATTGTGCTTTCAATGTGAATGGTTAATCAGAATTAGTGGTATGATGTCTTGCGTGTTTTTTTTCATTCTCTGGATGTGGGCATCGCTGGCAAGGCCAGCATTTATTGCCATTCCTAGTTGCACTGCGAAGATAGTGGGCTGCCTTCTTGAACTGCTGGTTGTGATTTGATTCAAATAAGTGGCGTGATGGGATACTTCAGAGGGGAAACGGTGTTCCTTCCCTCAAGGACATTAGTCACCAGTTGGGTTTTTACAACAATCCAACAGCCACATGGACACACAATCTTTTTGTTGTTGAAACTTCTCTTGCTCTTGTATTCCTTGTTATTCTTTGATGGAATGGTCTGGGAATAAGAGCCGTTGAGTAATACTCGTCCAATACGAGGGTCATTCAGACATAACATTAATATCTGACAGCCGATGCAATGGGATGGAAGGCCCAATGGAGTACACGTGTGTACAAATTTTCTCTAAAAAGTGACTTGTTTTCAGCCAAACTTCATCCTTTTGTAGCCATCATCTATAAATTTCCAACTGACCACACTATTTGGAGTAGGACAAATCTGTGCAGTCAGGAAGGAGCTTTCTGAAGCAATTGGCAAGAAGTAACTTGAGAGGAGCAATTCTTATCTCTTTCCTCCCCCCCCCCGCCCCGTGGAATGAGACTAACTGGATAGCACTTTCATGCATGTCTGTAGGTGTGTCTATTTATTTCTCTTTCTCTTTCTCCCTTTAGCTCGCTCTTTTTTTTTTGCTCGCTTTCTCTCTTTTGCTCGCTCGCTCCCTCCCTTTCTCTCTGTCTAAGGATATCAGTTTAGGTGTCCATTTGCTTTCTTTTCTCTCCTGTCCCCAGAATAATAATGGTGCTTTCCCGAGTTTTTTGAGCCCTTCCCTCTAAGGGGAGATAATTGTTGGTATATCCGAGAGATTGGGAAAATTCCAATTCACCATATAGTATCTCTTAAATGGGGCTGTAGATTAGATCCAATACTGAATCTAAAATGTATAAAATTGTGTGATGATTGCGTTACTTCTAGCCCTGCAAAGTGGAGACAAACTTGTTGTGTAATGGGCCGACACTTGGGAGATTACACACTCTGTCCAACCTCCGTTTCTGCTGGTTACTCTTTCACAGTAGCACAATGCTGTTTTGATATTTCTCTGGCAGTGCTGAGGGGGTTTTACTTGTTTTCAAATCTCTGGGTAGTCCTGTGCCAAATTTGTTTTTACACTCTCTCCAGGACACGGCTTGGGATTGTATTGTAAAGTTATTACATCTTCAATGGCACTTTCAGATTAGTTCTTCATCTCAGAAGTTGAGAACAAGTGAAAGAGTCTGTGTGAAAGGATTGGTTTGAGTTGTGTTCCACTGCCGCTCAAAATCTTCACCGTGTAGTCCAGTTACTGCTGAGATTTCAGTGTTTTTTGTGTGACTAGACTATCTGGAATCTAATGTAGAATTGGTTGCTTGGGAGGCATAACTTTTTCTGTGTTGACTTGCTCTCCTTACTGATTTCTTGAAATTGGTGGTAATTATTTTAAAATCCTGTTTATGCAGCATACACTATAATCGGCCTGTCACTGCCCCAGGATGCTGAGTGCGAGTGTGGATCAGCAATGTTTACAATTTTAAATCTCCATGCACTAATCTGTCTGACTCCACTGATCTGTTACATTGATTGTAGTGAGTCACATGAACCAGTCACAAACAAAACAAACGCAGTCCGTCAGCAACATTTGCTGCTGGCTGAGTGGGTGTGTCACAATTAAATCAGACCCTGGGAATCCAAGCATCAAATCAAAAAAGTTACATTGGAATAAAATAAGTACATAACTGAAGTATGCAGTGTTAATCACGACCTGTAGCCTGCAATCTTCACATTCAAGAGTAAAAACATACGACAGTAAATCTTTTATAAGAACATAATAGGAGCTGGAGTAGACCATTTGGCCCCTTGAGCCTGCTCCGCCATTCAATAAGATCATGACTGATCTGATCATGGATTCAATAAGATCATGACTGATCTGATCATGGACTCGGCTCCACTTCTTCAACCGCTCCTCATAACCCTTTACTCCCTTATCGCTCAAAAATCGGTCTCTCTTCGCCTTAAATTTATTCACTGTACCAGCTTCCACAGCTCTCAGACAGCGAATTCCACAGATTTACAACCCTCAGAGAAGAAATTTCTCCTCATCTCAGTTCTAAGATCATGCCCTCTAGTTCTAGTCTCCCCCAACAGTGGAAACATTCTCTCTGCATCCACCTTGTCAAGCCCCCTCATAATCTTATACGTTTCGATAAGATCACCTCTCATTCTTCTGAATTCTAATGAGTGGAGGCCCAACCTACTCAACCTTTCCTCATAAGTCAACCCTCTCATCCCCGGAATCAATCTAGTGAACCTTCTCTGAACTGCCTTCAAAGCAAGTATGTCCTTTCATAAATATGGAAACCCAAACTGCACGCAGTATTCCAGGTGTGGCCTCACCAATACCCTGTACAGCTGTAGCAAGACTTCCCTGCTTTTATACTCCATCCCCTTTGCAATAAAGGCCAAAATATCATTGGCCTTCCTGATCACTTGCTGTACCTGCATACTATCCTTTGGAACAAGTGGTGTGGCATAGTACTTACAATACATTTAAGGTACTGGGACAATACACGCATCATTACATAACACTATCCTTGTGTTTCATGCACAAGTACCCCCAGGTCCCGCTATACTGCGGCACTTTGCAATCTTTCTCCATTTAAATAATAACTTGCTCTGATTTTTTTTCTGCCAAAGTGCATGACCTCACACTTTCCAACATTATACTCCATCTGCCAAATTTTTGCCCACTCACTTAGCCTGTCTGTCTTTTTGCTGATTTTTTTTGTGTCCTCCTCACACATTGCTTTCCCTCCCATCTTTATATCATCAGCAAACTTGGCTACGTTACACTCAGTCCCTTCTTCCAAGTCGTTAATATAGATTGTAAATAGTTGGGGTCCCAGCACTGATCCCTGCAGCACCCCACTAGTTACTGGTTGCCAACCAGAGAATGAACTATTTATCCCGACTCTCTGTTAGTTAGCCAATCCTCTATCCATGCTAATATATTACCCCCAACCCTGTGAACTTTTATCTTGTGCAGTAACCTTTTATGTGGCACCTTGTCAAATGCCTTCTGGAAGTCCAAATACACCATATCCACTGGTTCCCCTTTATCCACTCTGTTCGTTACATCCTCAAAGAATTCCAGCAAATTTGTCAAACATGACTTCCCCTTCATAAATCCATGCTGACTCTGCCTGACCGAATTTTTCTTTTCCAAATGTCCTGCTACTGCTTCTTTAATAATGGACTCCAACATTTTCCCAACCACAGATGTTAGGCTAACTGGTCTATAGTTTCCTGCTTTTTTGTCTGCCTCCTTTTTTAAAATAGGAGCGTTACATTTGCAGTTTTCCAATCTGCTGGGACCTCCCCAGAATCCAGGGAATTTTGGTAAATTACAACCAAAGCATCCACTCTCCCTCAGCTACTTCTCTTAAGACTCTAGGATGCAAGCCATCAGGTCCAGGGGATTTATCTGCCTTTAGTCCCATTATCTTACTGACTACTGCCTCCTTAGTGATTGTGATTATGTTAAGTTCCTCCCCCCCCTGCCCATAGCCCCATGACTATCCACTGTCACTGTCACTTCAGTACGATCACCTCTCATTCTTCTAAACTTGAGGCAATATCGGCCTAGTCTACTCAATCTCTCCCCATAGGGCAATCCCTTCATCCAAGGAACCAGTCTCATGTACCTTTTGTTGCACTCCCTCTATGGCATGTATGTCATTCCTTGGGTAAGACCAGGACTGTACACAGTAGTCCAGGTGTGGCCTCACCAGTGCTCTGTATAATTGTAGTCAGACTTTGTTCCTCTTATACTCCACTCCCTTTATAACAAAAGCTAACATACCATTTGTTTTCCTAATTGCTTGCTGTACCTGCATGTTAACTTTCTGCGATTCATGTACAAGGACACCCAGGTCCCTCTGAATGCAAATATTTGCCATTCAAAAAATATTCTGCATTTTTGTTTTTCCTACCAAAATGGATAACTTCACACTTCCCCACATTCAATTCCATTTGCCATGTTCTTGCCCACAGTCAACCTGTCTATCTCTCTGTGGCCCCTTTGTGTCCTCCTCACAGTTTACTTTCCCACCTAATTTTGTATAATAGCAAACTTGGATACATTACACTCAGTCCCTTCATGTAAGTAATAAAGATTGTAAATAAATAGCTGAGGCCCAAGCATTGATTTTTGTGCTAGTTACAGCCCGCGAACCCGAAAAAGTCCTGTTTATTCCTACTCACTGTTTTCTGTCCATTAACCAATCCTCAATCTATATTAATATATTACCACCAATCCCATGAGACCTAATTTTGTATCATCTCTTGTGTGGCATCTGCTCAAATGCTTTTTGAAAATCCAAATGCACTACATCTACTGGTTCTCCCTTATCCATCCTATGCGTTACATCTTCAAAAAACTCTTAACAGATTTGTCAAATGTGAATTCCCTTTCATAAAACCATGTTGACATTTGCCTAATCATATTATTTTCTAAGTGTCCTGTTACCACGTCCCTAATAATAGATTTTAGCATTTTGCCAACTACTGATGTCAGGCTAACTGGCCGATAGTTCCTCATTCTCTCTCTTCCTCCTTTCTTAAATAGCGGGGTTATGTTTACTATCTGTTCTAGAATCTAGGGCATTCTGGAAGATTAATACTAGGTCACTAGATCTCTGCAGCTACCTCTTTTTAAAAACCCGAGGGTGCAGGTCGTCGGGTCGAGGGGATTTGTCGCCACTTAGTCACATTAATTTCTCCAGTACTATGTCTTTATTTATATGGATTTCTTTAAATTCCTCATTCTCTCGACCCTTGGTTCCCCATCATTTCTGGATTCGTTTTGTGTGTTCTACTGTGAAGACAGAGGCAAAGTATTTGTTTAATGTGTCTGCCATTTTCTTGTCCATTATAATTTCTCCTGTTTCTAATAGGCCCACATTTACTTTCACTAATCTCTTCCTATTTACAAATCTGTAGAAATATTTACAATTTGCTTTATGTCTCTCGCTAATTTACTCTTTTTTTTCTCTCTCAATTTCTTGGTCCTCCTTATCTGAATTCTAAAATCCTCCCAAGCCTCAGGCTTGCTACTCTTTGTGACAACATTAAAAAGGGAATGTATGGATGGGGAAGGGGAAAAGTGGAAAATCCTATGCGTTTTTTCAGGTTGTAACATATGAATTTAGATGCTATTTCTAAACCATTGAACTCTTTTTTTCTGACTAGTGCACAAATCTGAAGCTGCCTATTATGTTGCACTCAGACATTTAAATATTGCTTAATCCTGTACGTGTCAGCATCATAATTGTGGGGAAAGCTACAAGGAAGTCATTGTATTCATTGCTAGTTGTTGTCAGCTGCCTTCCTGACTGTGCTGTCTGTTTGTGGGGGTATGGTTCCACAAGTACCAATTGCTCGGCAAGTCATATTCATCACGTATGATATTTGAATGCGTTGGCTGGCTATTTGATCACTGAGAGCAGCACAGCTGAACCCAATCCTGTACTCGCTGGACATTCACTTAAACACTTCCAGCGCGGGTTGCTGCACAGTATTGAGTGAGAATCATGACCAGTTTCCCCTCCCTGAACCAGTGCTGAGGCACGTTTACTGCTAAACCAGACTGAGATTGGCTAACTTGGCACTCAGCAAGAATTGAAGCAGGGATCTGCCTGTTCTGTACACCTCAGCTCTTCAATGAGTAGACTTGGCTTCATTTATTGTTGGAGCCTGAGGCAGTGATTGAGTGGTTAGAAACATTCGAAAAAGAATATATTTAATATTTGAGCTCTTGTTTGGCTGCAGAGTATGGTGAAGACTGTGTCTGGCTTTAGATATATTGAAGGTAAAAATGAAGAATCTGGAGCTTGGAATCTGTCAGAAATGAATTTTTGTTTGTGAGAGGCATTTAGTTGGTGAGTATTTATGTAGCTTCCGCAGTGCTGTTGCTAAGGTTTCAGTAAAGCACAATGGATGTGTGAAAATTTCTTGCTGTGTCCAATAAAACTGAGCTGTCAAGAGTTGAACAACACTAAAGTGGATTGCAGGAAGTAACCGATGTCTTCCGATTTAATACAGATGAGATGGTGTCATGCCAGAGGGACTGGCATAGGCGTGCCTTGTTATGTGAACCAGATTCTATCATATAAACAGTGTTACCATGCCTACAGTGCAGTCCGTTGTTCGAATATACTTCTGTAGAGTGTAAACTGATGGTGAGTCGTGCTTGAACTAAATCAAAATCCTAGGTTGAGGTCACTGAGCATTTCCAGATGCTGAAATACAAACTCTGTTCACAACTGTACTGTTGCTTTATTCCTTCTGTTGTAGATCGAGGTGAAAACTGTAGGACAGTGGAATCTTTGATATAAGCGGGAAACATTTTCCCAACAGGAAAATCAGTTTGCCCCACAGACCTGTTCTGGTTCAAGTGTCTGATGGGGTGGCGGTGTTTGATTAATTTTGCTATATTTCATGAAACAGCCCTTGTACCAGTGATTACCCTTTGCTCCATTCTGTTAGTGATCTTTGGTTGTAAAAAGCTTGCTGTTTGTGCTTAGGTTCCCTCTTATTAAAACAGGAAAGTTTCTCTGGGCATGACACAAAATACTTTATCTAAAAACCTAAGTAAATATTAAGCATGTGGTTAAAGCTCAATACCGAAATGTTCTGTGGGGTACAGTACACACTTGTGGGTTATGAAGCTTTGGGTCCAGCAGCTGTAGGTAAGCTGAGGCTGCTCATTGTTGGAACGAAGTTTGACTTAAGTTCATTCCTTCTTTATTGCATAGATTGGTTCTCCAGGATTACTGTTGCAACAACACAGAGAAACATAGAAATTTACAGCGCAGAAGGAGGCCATTCCTGCCCATCGTGTCCGCGCCGGCCGATAAAGAGCCGCACGGCCCTTGGTCAGCAGCCCTAAAGGTTATATGTAAACTTATGAACAATGTCGGAAAGGCAAAGAGCACCCAGCCCAACCAGTCCGCCTCACCACAACTGCGACACCCCTTATACTGAAACATTCTACATTCCACCCCATCTGGAGCCATGTGATCTCCTGGGAGAGGCAAAAAACAGATAAAAACCCAGGCCAATTTTGGGAGAAAAAATCTGGGAAAATTCCTCTCCAAACATCCAGGCGATTGAAACTAGTCCAGGAGATCACCCTGGCCATATTCTATTCCCTGCAGTACTTAACATTATATCTGCTCTGTCCAACAGAAGGTCATCCAATCTAATCCCAATTACCAGCTCTAAGTCTGTAACCCTGCAGGTTACGTCACTTTAAGTGCCCATCCAACCATCTCTTAAAAGTGGTGAGGGTTTCTGCATCCACCGCTTTTCCAGGCAGCGAGTTCTAGATCCCACAACACTCTGTGTAAAGAAGCCCCCCCTCAAATCCCCTCTAAACCTTCCACCAGCCACCTTAAAACTGTGCCCCCTCGTAATAGACCCCTCCATTAATGGAAATAGACCCTTACTATCCACTATGTCCACACCCCTCAATATTTTGTACACCTCAATGAGTCCAATGAGAACAAACCCAGCCTATCCAATCTATCTCATAAACTAAGATTCTCCCTTCCAGGACGCATCCGAGTAAATCTACTCTGCACCCTCTCTAGTGCAATCATGTCCTTCCTATAATACGCCGACCAGAACTGCACGCAATACTCCAGCTGTGGCCTAACCAAAGTATTTACAATTTAAGCATGACCTCCCTGCTCTTATATTCTATACCTCGGCCAATAAAGGCAAGCATTCCGTATGCCTTCTTAACCACCTTATCCACCTGGCCTTCTTTCAGGGATCTGTGGACAAGCACTCCAAGGTCCCTTTGTTCATCTACACTATTAAGTGGCCTACCGCTTAATGTGTATACCCTTTCCTTATTAGCCCTCCCAAATTCCATTTGCCACTGCTCTGCCCACCTGACCAATAGATTGATGTCCTCCTGCAGCCCATGACTTTACTCTTCATTATCAACTACACAGCCAATTTTAGTGTCATCTGCAAACTTCTTAATCATACTCCCTATATTCAAATCTAAATCGTTGATATATACCACAAAAAGCAAGGATCCCAGTACTGAGCCCTGCGGAACCTCACTGGAAACATCCTTCCAGTCACAAAAACATCCATCAATCATTACCCTTTGCTTCCTACCTCCAAGCCAATTTTGGATCCAACTTGCCACTTTTCCCTGTATCCCATGGGCTTTAACCTTCATGACCAGTCTACCATGTGGGACCTTATCAAAAGCCTTGCTAAAGTCCATATGTACTACATCGTACGCACTACCCTTATCGACCCTCTTGGTTACCTCCTCAAAAAATTCAATCAGGTTAGTCAGACATGATCTTCCCTTAACAAATCCGTGCTGACTGTCCCTAATTATTCCTTGCCTTTCCAAATGCAGATTTATCCTGTCTTTTTCATGATTTTTTTCCAATAATTTTCCCAAGGCTGACAGGCCTTTACTTACTCGGCCTATCCTTTTCTTCCTTCTTAAACAAGGGTACTACATTAGCAGTCCACCAATCCTCTGGCACCATGCCCAGATCCAAAGAGGACTGGAAAATGATAGTCAAAGGCCTTTGCCACTGTCAACCACAAGGGTCTATGGAGCGTCGTCCTCCGTTTCGGATGCCCCCAAAAGTTCATCACCATCCTCCGCCTGCTCCATGACGACATGCAGGCCGTGATCCTTCCCAATGGATCCATCACAGACCCAATCCACGTCCAGACCGGGGTCAAACAGGGCTGCGTTATCGCCCCAACTCTCTTCTCAATCTTTCTCGCCGCCATGCTCCACCTCAGTCAACAAGCTCCCCACTGGAGTGGAACTAAACTACAGAACCAATGGGAACCTGTTCAATCTGAACCGTTTCCAGGCCAGGTCCAAGACAATACGCGGATGACGTATGCGTCTGCACACAGAGGCTGAACTCCAGGACATAGTCGACGTATTTACTGAGGCGTACGAAAGCATGGGCGTTACGCTAAAAATCTGTAAGACAATGGTCCTCCACCAGCCTGTCCTCACTGCACAGCACTGCACCCCCCCAGTCATCAAGATCCACGGCGCGGCCCTGGACACCGTGGACCACTTCCCATATCTCGGGAGCCTCCTATCAACAAGAGCAGGCATCGACGACGCGATACAACACCGCCTCCAGTGCAGCCTTCGGACGCCTGAGGAAAAGAGCGTTTGAAGACCAGGCCCTCAAATCTACCACCAAGCTCATGTTCTACAGGGCTGTAGTAATACCCGCCCTCCTGTCTGGCTCAGAGACATAGACCATGTACAGCAGACACCTGAAGTTGCTGGAGAAATATCACCAACGATGTCTCTGCAAGATCCCACAAATCCCCTGGGAGGACAAGTGCACCAACATCAGCGTCCTCATTCAGGCTAACATCCCCAGCATTGAAGCACTGACCACACTCGATCAGCTCCACTGGGCAGGCTACATAGTTCGCATGCCAGACACGAGACTCCCAAAGCAAGTGCTCTACTCGGAGCTCCTTCACGGCAAACGAGCCAAATGTAGGCAGTGGTAACGCTCCAAGGACAACCTCCCTGATAAAGTGCAACATCCCCACTGACACCTGGGAGTCCCTGGCCCAAGACCGCCCTAAGTGGAGGAAGTGCACTCGAGAGGGTGCTGAACACCTAGAGTCTCGATGCCAAGAACATGCAGAAATCAAGCGCAGGCAGCGGAAGGAGCGTGCGGCAAACCGGTCCCACCCACCCCTTCACTCAGCGACTATCTGTCCCACCTGTGACGGGCTCTGTGGCTGTCTTATTGGACTGTTCAGCCACCAAAGAATTCACTTCAGGAGTGGAAGCAAGTCTTCTGCCTATGATGATAATGATAAGCTCGTGTTGGTGCTATGTTTTCAGTAAAGTATAATGATGGGTTGGTACTTTATCTACTCTGTCCACTTGAACTGTGAACAGTTTAATCCTAGATCTTTAGCCTTTGATGCATCTGGAGCAAGTATTTTGTAGAGAACTTTTGAGCTGTGTAACAACCAAATGAAGTACAGAGGATGGGAGCAATTTGAGGTGTTTAATTTGTCTCAGAACATTACAGTGTATTGGTTTAACTAAGTATTGGAACCAGTAAATAATCTTAGTGATAGCATTTAAAGTTCACTGAAGGCAGAAGTATATTGTGTCTGGCCAGATGTCTTGTCAGCATTGTACTAAAAGTTTTAATGTAGGAATTTTATGCTTGCAGACTTAATTGTAGTCTTTTTGAACCCTGTAACGGGTTCCACAGTGTGGGATATGTTTCACATTAATGGCACTATTTAAGTGCAAGCTATTGTTGACTGTGGTTAGTATACAGACTGGTAGACTGGTGTGGTGCTGAGCCGTAGAGACCAGGAATGTCTGAAGTTAGATGTGTGGTTGGTGCTGAGTTAGCTGCTGTTGGCTGAGCCAGCAGGGAGGGAACTCTAATTTGTCTCATCACCTGAGGGAGGGCAGAAATCTGCCAGGTTTCCCGATCCTTATTCCCATGCGGTCCCACTACAAACAACTGCTTGCATTTACACTTCATCTTTAACATTAAAAGAAGTCCCAAGGCTGGGGAGGGGAATGGAATTGGTGGAGTGAGCAAGTTTAAGGCAGCTTTAGTCTTCTGTTTAAATTGGAAGAAGTTCTGGCCCATCTAGGACTTGAATTTTGACAAACACAGTGTGATAGCACAAATATGGGAAGGCAGATGGGTGTCATCAGTATACATATAGAAGCTGACCCCATGTCCGTGGAGACCAGGGAGCAACATGTAAATGAGGGGGACCAAGGATAGATGTTGGGGAACTTCAGATGTTGGGTGGGAAAAGATGCAGTAGTTATATTTTGGATAGATAGGAATGGGATTGTGCAATGACAGTGCAACGGAGCTGGGCGGTGGAGGAAAGGCAGTGGAGTAAAGTGATATGGTTCGCCATGTCCAGTGCTGGAGAAAAGTTGAGGAGGACGAGGAGAGATAACACACAAAGGTGAGTTTGGCCAAGGTGATCTCCAAGGTGGTTGCAGAAACCAGACTGAAGGGATTTAAGAGCGATGGGAGGTAATGATATTCAAAAACCTCGAGAGCAAAGGAAGGCTATAGAGGTAGGCTGGTGATGAAAGCTATGCCCCTGCTGCAGTGTTTTTTTGGTCGGGCACATGTCCTGCTGATGCTAATCTAGACTCGTGTGGAAAATGTCACTTGGGAGATACTGGAGGGCTGCTGGCACCATTGCCTCAGCATTAGCAACAGATGCATTCATTATAATCTACCAAAATTCTCTGGATTCTGGGGAGGTGCCATCGGATTGGAAAGCAGCTAATGTAATGCCTCTGTTTAAAAAAGGGGGCAGACAAAAGGCAGGTAACTATAGGCCGGTTAGTTTAACATCTGTAGTAGGGAAAATGCTTGAAGCTATCATTAAGGAAGAAATAGCGGGACATCTCGAGAGGAATAGTGCAATCAAGCAGACACAACATGGATTCATGAAGGAGAAATCATTTGTACTAATTTACTGGAATTCTTTGAGGATATAACGAGCATGGTGGATAGAGGTGTACCAATGGATGTGGTGTATTTAGATTTCCAAAAGGCATTCGATAAGGTGCCACACAAAAGGTTACTGCAGAAGATAAAGGTACGCGGAGTCAGAGGAAATGTATTAGCATGGATCGAGAATTGGCTGGCTAACAGAAAGCAGAGAGTTGGGATAAATGGGTCCTTTTCGGGTTGGAAATCGGTGGTTAGTGGTGTGCC
The DNA here is from genome assembly GCF_044704955.1 of Pristiophorus japonicus. Taxonomy (NCBI): domain Eukaryota; kingdom Metazoa; phylum Chordata; class Chondrichthyes; family Pristiophoridae; genus Pristiophorus; species Pristiophorus japonicus. The sequence goes on from NC_091997.1 coordinate 62,259,663, forward strand.
ACAGGGATCGGTGCTGGGACCACAACTGTTTACAGTATACATAGATGACCTGGAAGAGGGGACAGAGTGTAGTGGAACAAAATTTGCAGATGACACAAAGATTAGTGGGAAAGCGGATTGTGTAGAGGACACAGCGAGGCTGCAAAGAGATTTAGATAGGTTAAGCGAATGGGCTAAGGTTTGGCAGATGGAATACAATGTCGGAAAATGTGAGGTCATCCACCTTGGGGGAAAAAAAACAGTAAAAGGGAATATTATTTGAATGGGGAGAAATTACAACATGCTGCGGTGCAGAGGGACCTGGGGTCCTTGTGCATGAAACTCTAATCCCAAAAAGTTAGTTTGCAGGTGCAGCAGGTAATCAGGAAGGCGAATGGAATGTTGGCCTTCATTGCGAGAGGGATGGAGTACAAAAGCAGGTAGGTCTTGCTGCAACTGTACAGGGTATTGGTGAGGCCGCACCTGGAGTACTGCGTGCAGTTTTGGTCACCTTAAGGAAGGATATACTGGCTTTGGAAGGGGTACAGAGACGATTCACTAGGCTGATTCCGGAGATGAGGGGGTTACCTTATGATGATAGATTGAGTAGACTGGGTCTTTACTCGTTGGGAGTTCAGAAGGATGAGGGGTGATCTTATAGAAACATTTAAAATAATGAAGGGGATAGACAGGAGAGAGGCAGAGAGGTTGTTTCCACTGGTCGGGGAGACTAGAACTAGGGGGCACAGCCTCAAAGTACGGGGGAGCCAATTTAAAACCGAGTTGAGAAGGAATTTCTTCTCCCAGAGGGTTGTGAATCTGTGGAATTCTCTGCCCAAGGAAGCAGTTGAGGCTAGCTCATTGAATATATTCAAATCACAGATAGATAGATTTTTAACCAATAAGGGAATTGAGGGTTATGGGGAGCGGGCGGGTAAGTGGAGCTGAGTCCACGGCCAGATAAGCCATGATCTTGTTGGGTGGCGGAGCAGGCTCGAGGGGCTAGATGGCCTACTCCTGTTCCTAATTCTTATGTTCTTATGTTCTTATTAATGTTGGGGAAGTCCAGAACCAGGGGTCGCAGTCGAAGGATAAGGGGTAAGCCATTTAGGAATGAGATGAGGAGAAACTTCTTCACCCAGAGAGTGGTGAACCTGTGGAATTCTCTACCGCAGAAAGTTGTTGAGGCCAATTCACTAAATGTATTCAAAAAGGAGTTAGATGTAGTCCTTACTACTAGGGGGATCAAGGGGTATGGCGAGAAAGCAGGAAGGGGATACTGAAGTTGCATGTTCAGCCATGAACTCATTGAATGGCGGTGCAGGCTCGAAGGGCTGAATGGCCTACTCCTGCACCTATTTTCTATGTTTCTATTAGTCACCACTTGTAAGAAATAGTGGAGAAAACTGTGGGAAGAGAAATGTATAAATAGCTGGTTAGCTCAGAAGGGTTTGCTTTCAATAAGCCTGTTCAAATAGTTGTGAATAATATGATAAAGAAAGCCACAGCTGATCTCCAATAATGCTGAACAGGTGCAGCTGAAGAAAATACGTACACGGAGTAAATATTAGAAAAATTGTTCACTGCGTCCTGATTCGACACCGTGGAACACGAGCCAGCATTGGTTTGGTTTGGATGGGCACAATGTCCCAGCTGTAAGCAGAAGAGACAAGATCAGGATGTGTTCACCAAAACTGTGCTTCTAGAAGTGAGAGGAAACTGGATGATCTGAGCAAGGGTACAAATGGGGTAAGCTTACGGAAGTACCTGTATTTCAAACATCCAAGTTACATGTTAAACTTCATGGCCCCCGGTGATGAAACCACCGTCGTCTTCTTGCGTCACTCTCCTTGGTGTTTAAGGACACTTTGAGTCTAGCTACTTATAGACGCGCAAGTCTCCTGTTCATGCAATCGTAAGTATAAAGAGGCCCAGATTTCAGGAATCGATTGGCATTGTAACCCATGATTCTACAGTTGGAAAAGGAAGTCGATTTTAGTTTCAACCCATTTGCTCTCGGTATAAATGCAGAGCCCAGTGTGCCGATGGAGTCCAGCTCATCGATCTGCGTGTAAAGATGGCCGGTGGTGTAGGGTGCCGCGCTTCCAGGACAGGCTGTCGTGTTGATGGGGCAGTTATAAAAGTGCCTTCAGTTTGGATTTGTTGCTTTTTGAAAGTCGTGACACAGATTTTTTTAGACTATAATCTGAGCAGCTTAATGTAGGGAATCACAATAACTTGTTACATATCAGTTTCTAACTATTCACTACATTTGAAAGAATTGAATCATCCAGACTTGTCTTTAAATAGAGCTAAAGGTGTTAGTTATAAAACCTAGTTGAAGTTTTCACTATCAATATCTAGCCTCTCGCTCAGCTACTGAGTGCGCATTTCCATGTTGGAGCAGACAGCAGTACAATTTTATGTTCTTTGACGTTCATCACCGTAAAATCCTGACTAGGATTAAATGAACTAAAATGTAAAATGTCCGATTTCCCCTCTTACTATTGATCTTTGGACTGCCTTTCCATTTGATACGGTTTTCTATATTAAAGGTGCTATGCAGATGTAACTTGTCAATTGTAAGTTCCTCTGGACCTGTTCATACACTATCTCCTGCTTAAACTAGCCATACATCTGGTTAAATTATGTTAAAGTGAAGCATTCGTGTTAGTTCCTAATATTCTTTTGGTAAGGTAAATGTAGCTACTTGCTGTGCAAACTGGGGTCTCTAGGGTATGTGAAAACCTGCATTGTCTTATCATCTCTGCTGTTTGTTACAAAGCCCATCAGCTCAGCCCAGTCCCTGTAAAGGGATGTCACCTTGGGTTGCGCAGTTTGCTGTCGAGGGGGAGGTTTTATTCAGTGTTTTTGTGGTTTAAAAGTACAGTTTGTCCTGACTGACTTGCTTCATCTCATGTTGAACTAGGTTCCTGCAGCACCAAAGTCTGTTTGTGTTGCTGCTGCCATAATTACATCAGTAACTTTTAAAACACTTTATCAAATGATTACCTCTTTCTCAGTACTCTTAGTTCCGGAAAAAAATCTGTGTATTGTGTGTCCGAGCATGTAATCTCACACCAGCATTGTTTGAACAAAGCCCTGTGTTCAGGGTTGATTAAACACTGAGGCACTTGTTACAAAACTGGGAAGATTCCTGACCTAATTAATCTGTTAATTGAGATTAAGCCATTTTCTAACTAAATGGTTAACTTGCAGAAAGTCATAGAACGGAGAGCAAAAAGCAAAGCGTGTAAAGCAAATGTTACACATGCAATTTTTAATTTGTATGATTGACGCATTTAGTTATATGCATTTGTTAACTGTTGGTCGTGGGATCGTTCTCAATGTCAGCATTTTTACACTTTATTGGTGTCCTAGATTGTTGTATTCTGGGCATCCTGCTTCAGAAAATGTTATTTATAAAGTATTTTCCTTTGTCTACCCCCACACCAACCACAAATTTATAATCTGCTCAGCAACACTCTTCTTCATTGCCCTCCCTCCTGTTTTTATATATAAAGAAATTGGCTGAAGTAAGGAGACAAAAATCTTGCCTTTTATATATTGCGCCTTTCACAACCTCAGGACGTCCCAAAACACTTTACAACCAATGAAGTACTTTTGTAATGCAAGGCCTGATGGTGATTGATATGGTCCAGCCAAAACTGGCAATGAATAGCTAAATCAGTTGTGCACCACGTATGTTCACATCTGTGCCACTTGGACTTCAGGGAGTGGAGATCGGGCCATACCGGGGGAATGGCCATGGTGAGAGTCAGGGTTTTACTGGGGCAAAGGTGGAGGTGAGGGAAAGACTGAGCAGAATGACAGCTACAGAATTATCGTGGTGAATGGCGGGCCAAAGGCTAGACCGTTGGATGTTTTTAAAGTGCCGTTGTAAGTGAGTTGGGGCGAGTTTTTCGGGGGGTAGGTGGAGGGGAGAAATGCAAGTGATCAGAAATGGAAGAACAGCATGCAAATTTCATTTCTGAATTGTTTCACACTTTTTTAGATTTTTTTTGCTAAGCCCTGCCATTGGTGGTCACTGGAACCAGAGGTGCAAGGGGTGAAATTAGTGGAAAAATTGCACGGTTCATAAATGTTCAGATTTAAGTAATTTGTTTCTTGGCAGATTAAGCAGTTTTCTGTACATTATCTGGTTTGTAGACCTGGACTGATATCCTTTCCCCAGTTGTGCGTGCGCCATTTTACTGGCAAAATTCACATTATGGTTGAGTAGCATTCTCCTGGAATGCTTGAAAACCTGATTTCATGGATGTGTGTTTTTATAAACACTTGAGTTCAGTGACTACATTTATGGTCAGATCTAAATTTATTTTCAACTAGTTCTAACTTGCCACTTGATAAAAACGATCGCTGCTCTCTAAACCTACTTGTACTCTCATGTTTCAGAATACAGTCATGGAGGAAACGGTGATCTGGGAACAGCAGACAGTCACACTTCACAGGGTGAGTCATCAGCTCCATTTAACTATCCAGTGAACTCCAGGATATTGAGTATTCAGATGTACAATAGGTCAGGACCAGATGGCCGGAAACTCTGCAAAAGGAAACTTATTTTTGCTTTAAATTTCTTAAACCTGATGAATGTGGTTTCAGCTGAAAATGAAGCTTTGACAGAAGTTTGTACATAGCAAATAAATAGAGGATGCTACCCTGACAGCTCAGTCAGTAAAGACACTGTAAATGAGCCATTTCAACCAGCTTTGATTCCTGGGCTGTGCTGAGTTTGCAGGATGGCAGCAGAGAGGTTACAATTGACCTCAACACCTCTAGGGTATGGAGTGGAAAAACCAGCCAGGGTTCTTGCCCCTGGTTATTATTCTGTGATCCCTGCTGGACAGTGAGTAGGATTGGGGTCAGCTTGGATGCTTGGACAGTTTGTCAACACTCACTGGCTTTAGAAGGTGCCTATGTCGCCATGCTCCAACAAGGACTCATGCCTTTAGAAGGGGAGAACTTGGGCGAAAAACTCTGGATGCATGCTGGGTTAAGAGATGATTTTTATTTTAAGTGGGTGACTTGCATGTGACTCCTGGTTATGGTCATTTCTTTGAGTGGAACATTAGTGCATCCCACAGTCGATGCTTTCTCTATATGATGCCTTCATTAACTGAGATGTATATAAATTTTAAAGTTAAATTTGTTAGCTAAATGCAAAGGTATTGGGGTGGTTTTGGAGACGACACTGAACATTCTGTTGCTGTCAGTTGAGAGATCACCATTGTACATTCCTGTTTCAAGGTAATGGCGTCACGTGCTATAGATGGGATTTAAAAGCTGGATCAGCGGGGGGGGAGGAGGGTCTAAATGAGTATTGCAATCTGCTGTATTGTAATGAATTGTTTAAAATAACAGCACTTTCACAACCTGGCTTTGCTGACTGACCACTATGTTTTCACTCGATGTTCCGAATTGTGGTATTTGAGCCTCCCTGTATTGTTCCCTACAGTCACTTCAATAACAAGAGCCTGAGACTTTCATCCTTCGCTGGCCTATCTAAACACTCTGGGCTGGCCTGTTTTATTGGGGGAGATATCTGGAGTTTTCAGCTCAGTGGCTGCGGCATTGATGACATCAAGAACTTTCAGTTTCCGATTCTTACTCCCATTTCTGCCCTCTGAGCATCCTTTACATGCTTGGAGAATTAATGTAGTCCTTATTCAGTGTATAACTTGGATGCTTGTTTTCATTTCACTCACACCAGTGAGTGTTGCTAAAACTCTTCCGCTTTTCTTTATTCTCCCTTCCTTGTCAGAATGCCACACTGGCAGCTCTGAGGTACACGTGCTCTCTAAGCTGTGTGTGTTTCCTAAGCCACTGTGGGATATCTACAAGCATTATCCTGGGAATTTGCCACCTATTGGGCCATTGTAACATTTAGTTGAAAAACTAGCAGATGTAGCGTTGATGTATTGCTAATGCTGACTTATACTCTTCACGAGGAGAGCTTTGTCTTACGTTGGACGGAGGGCGAGGTGGTGGGGTGGGGTCTGTGAATACTGGAGAAGCCCCACTTCTGAGTTCTAGACATGTATTACTGCACGGTCGAGAAGAAGGGTTGGAACCAGGAGATTTCTGATGATCTACCGCATCCTATTCTATATCTCCCAAGAAACTTCATACTTTAAAAAAATGTTTTTATTCATTCCTGCATTGTGGGCATTGCTGGCAAGGCCAGCATTTATTGGCCATCTCTACTTGCCCCCTTGAGAAGGTGGTGGTGAGCCGCCTTCTTGAACCACTGCAGTCCTTGTGGTGAAGGTACTCCCACAGTGCTGTTAGGGAGGGAGTTCCACGATTTTGACCCAGTGATGAAGGAATGGCGAAATACTTCCAGATCCGGATTGTGTGTGACTTGGAGGTGATGTGCCTGCTGCCCTTGTCCTTCTAGGTGGTAGAGGTCATGGGTTTGGGAGGTGCTGTTGAAGAAACCTTGGCGAGTTGCTGCAGTGTATCTTGTAGGTTATGGGAAATGTAAACCCCACGTGTTGGTGTTTACAGAGCTGTGTTTCAGGGGTTTGTGGGTGTTTAATGTAGCCATAGAAAGGAGATGGTACACACTGCAGCCACGGTGCGTTGGTGGTGGGGGAGTGAATGTTTAAGGTGCTGGATGGGGTGCCGATCAAGTGGGCTGCTTTGTCCTGGATGGTATCGAGCTTCTTGAGTGTTGGAGCGGCACTCATCCAGACAAGTGGAAAATATTTCATCATACTCCTGACTTGTGCCTTGTAGATGGTGGAAAGGCTTTGGGGTGTCAGGAGGTGATACACTCGCCACAGAATACCCAGCCTCTGACCCGCTCTTGCAGCAACTGTATTTATCTGGCTGGTCCAGTTAAGTTTCTGGTCAGTGGTGACTCCCAGGATGTTGATGGTGGGGGATTCGGCAATGGTAATACCATTGAATATCAGGGGGTGGCGGTTCGTCACTCGCTTGTCAGAGATGGTCATTGCCTGGTACTTGTGTTGCCCGAATGGTCCTTGCCAATTATCAGCCCAAGCCTGAATGTTATCCAGGTCTTGCTGTATGCGGGCATCGACTGCTTCATTATCTGAGGAGTTACGAATGGAACTGAACACTGCAATCATCAGCAACTATCCCTACTTCTGACCTTATGATGGAGGGAAGGTCATTGAAGCAGCTGAAGATGGTTGCCCAGGATACTGCCCTGAGGAACTCTTGCAGCGATGTACTGCGGCTGAGATGATTGGTCTCCAACAACTGTAACCATCTTCCTTTGTGCTTGATATGACTCCACCCAGGTATATCCTGGGAGTGGTGTTTGCAAATGCTTCAGCTTTGTCTTTTGTACTCGCGTGCTGGGCTCCGCCATCATTTGAGGTTGGGAATGATCAGAGAGCCTCCTCCTCCCATCAGTTGTTTAATGGCTCACCACCATTCATGACTGGATGTGACAGGACTGCACAGCTTTGATCTGATCTGTTGGTTGTGGGATCACTTAGTACTGTCTATAGCATGCAGCTTCCCCCTGATTCCCATTGACACCAATTTTACTAGGGCTCCTTGATGCCACACTCTGTCAAATGCTGCCTTGATGTTAAGGACAGTCTCACCTCACCTCTGGAATTCAGCTCTTTTGTCCATATTTGGACCAAGGCTGGAATGAGGCCTGGAGTCGAGTGGTCCTGGCGGAACCCAAACTGAGCAGCGGTGAGCAGGTTATTGGTGAATAAGTGCCGCTTGATAGCACTGTTGACAGCACCTTCCATCACTTTGCTGATGATTGGGAGAAGACTGATGGGGTGGTAATAGGCTGGATTGGATTTGTCCTGGTATTTGTGGCAGGACATACTCTGGGCAGTTTTCCACATTGTCAGATAGAGGCCAGTGTTGTAGCTGTAGTCTTCAGCTTGATACCCGGGATATTGTCGGGGCCCATTGCCTTTACTGTATTCAGTGCGCTCAGCCGTTTCTTGATATCACGTGAAGTGAATCAAATTGGCTGAAGATTGGCTTCTGTGATGGTGGAGACCTCGGGAGAGGGCTGAGATAGATCATCTACTCGACACTTCGGGCTGAAGGTGGTTGCAAATGCTTCAACCTTGTCTTTTGCACTCGCGTGCTGGGCTCTGCCATCATTGAGGATGGGAATGTTCATAGAGCAGCCTCCTTCCATCAGTTTAATGGTCCACCACCATTCATGACTGGATTTGGCGATACTGCAGAGCGTTGATCTGATCTGTTGGTTGTGGGATCACTTAGCTCTGTCTATAGCATGCTGCTTCTCTTGTTTAGAATGCTTGTAGTCCTGTGTTGCAGCTTCTCTAGATTGGCATCTCATTTTTAGGTGGGTCTGGTATTGCTCCTGGCATGCTCTTCTACACTTCTCATTAAACCAGGGGCCTGCTGGATCTGTTCTGAATCTATCCCATTTAGAACAGTGGTAGTTCCACACAACATGATGGAGGGTGTCCTCAGTTAGAAGATGGGACTCATCTCCACAAGGACTGTGCGGTGGTCACTGCTATCAATGTTGTCATGGACAGATGCATCTGCGACGGGTAGATTGATGAGGACGAGTTCAAGTAGGATTTTCCCTCCTGTTGATTCTCCACCTGGCACAGGCACAGTCTGGCTCCCATGTCTTTCAGGACTTGGCCAGCTCGGTCAGTCGTGGTGCTACCGAGCCACACTTAGTGATGGACATTGAAGTTCCCCACCCAGGGTGCATTCTGTGCCCTTGCTACCCTCAGTGCTTCCTCCAAGTGGTGTTCAACATGGAGGAGTACTGATTGATCAGCTGAGTGAGGGCGGTAGGTGGTAATCAGCAGGAGGTTTCCTTGCCCATGTTTGACCTGAAGCCACGAGACTTCATGGTATCCGGAGTCAATGTTGAGGACTCCCAGGGCCACTCCCTCTCGACTGTATACCACTGTGTTGCCACCTCTGATGCATCTGTCCTGTCGGTGGCACAGGACCCACCCAGGGAATGTGATGAATGAGTCTGGGATATTTCAGAAAGGTATGATTCTGTGAGTGTGACTATGTCAGGCTGTTGCTTGACTAGTCTGTGGGACAGCTCTCCTAATTTTGGTACAAGTCCCCAGATGTTAGTGAGGTGGACTTTGCAGGGTCGACTGGGCTGGGTGTGCCGTTGTCGGATCTGGTGCCTAGGTTGATGCCGAGTTGTCTGTCTGGTTTTATTCTTGGTAAACTTCTTTGTAGTGGTCTGGTGCAACTGAGTTATTTGCTAGGCCATTCCAGAGGGCAGTTAAGAGTCAACCACATTGCTGTGGGTCTGGAGTCACGTATATGCCAGACCAGGTAAGGACATTCGTGAACCAGATGGGTTTTTGTGTCAATCCGGCAGTTCCATGGTCACGATTACTGATGCTAGCTTTTTATTCCAGATTTATTTAATTAACTGAATTTAACTTCCACAACTATTGTGGTGGGATTTGCTGGTTATTAGTCCAAGCCTCTGGAGTCCAGTAACATAACCACCATGCTACCGTTCCTTGGGAGAAGTTCAGTCTCTTACGTTACTCTTGGGCCAACTGGAATAGCTTCAGTCGGTGATTCCAGCCTGAAGTAGAATTTTTGGCACATTTTGCAGTTTAGACTGTGCAATAGTTTCTATGTTATGGTGTTACTTAGATGGAATCTTTGGTTGGAGTCTTTGTCATGCTTAACATGCATGTGTTTTTGGTTCCTTCTTGATCTACCTCAAGTACAGCTTTGCTTTCCAAATGGTATAGCCATCATGTTAAATTCTTTTCTCTCAGTGCAACAAGTTTAAAATGATTTTCAGCCCATCTACCTCTGGGTGCATGTACAGTGGAATGGATTGCATCTCTAACCATTACCATATTAACTACAGAATCTGAAAATTACTTGAAAGATCAAGCCACCTTGGACTGCTGAACTTAGTCCTCCACTGATTCCTGTTTTGCCATACCTGTGGAAATGCACAGTGCAAAGCTGGAAGATGATCATTGAGCCTCCACTGGAGTGGTGTCATGTCATCATCATAGGCAGTCCCTCGGAATTGAGGAAGACTTGCTTCCACTCTCAAAATGAGTCCTTAGGTGACTGAACAGTCCAATACGAGAGCCACAGTCCCTGTCACAGGAGGGACAGATAGTCGTTGAAGGAAAGGGTGGGTGGGACTGGTTTGCCGCACGCTTCTTCTGCTGCCTACGCTTGATTTCTGCATGCTCTTGGCGATGAGACTCGAAGTGCTCGGCACCCTCCCGGATGCACGTCCTCCACTTAGAACGGTCTTTGGCCAGGGACTCCCAGGTGTTAGTGGAGATGTTGCACTTTATCAGGAAGGCTTTCAGGGTGTCCTTGTAATGTTTCCTCTGCAGATATCTTGTTTTAACAATATAAATGAGGGGAGCAAATGCTCAGATACTGTTCTGCTACAATCCAAATTAAATGAGCACCGATGTAGATGCACCTTGTATGTGATGCAGTGCTTGTTCTCCCCTTCCCACCTTCAAAGTTCTGCCAGACCATATATATTGACAATAATTCTGTTGCTCGGGTATAAATTTTGTGTGTAAGGAATGGTTAAAGAGAATGAGCAAGAGATGGGAAGAAACTCAATGTTTGGGGAAAAAAATGTGAATGAAGAGAAAATCTGCTTGGAAAAACAGAGAAAGGGATAGTGATGCTGCCACCCTTCATTCAGGACTTGCTTTGGGTGTTCTTGTATTGTGGTGCACCTGAGGCAACGACATTTGATGTTTGACCATCCCATCAACAAGATAATGCAGCAAAATGGTTCAGTACTCATTCGGAGATGCCAGTAAGATTATAAATAATTGTAGTCACAAATAAGTTCTACTTGGATTAGCAATGTGAACATTTTTAATTTATGTATCTTCCATTGGGTTTTTATCTTGGCTGTTGGTCGCAGTCCGTAATCTGTGCCTTTTCATTTAACTTTTTAGGCTCCTGGATTTGGGTTTGGAATTGCAATATCAGGAGGAAAGGATAACCCGCATTTTCAGAGCGGGGAAACTTCTATTGTAATTTCTGATGTTTTGAAAGGAGGTCCTGCTGAAGGATTGCTGCAGTAAGTGCTCATAATAACCACCCTTTCATATCGCCTGGTGTGTGTGAGTGTGTTGCCTTAATATTCATAGTTAATATTAAACATGAGATGCATCAATACACTTTTGACTATTTTATTCATTTATTATCCTCTTCTCTGCCTTCCCCACAACCCTTTTCCACTTGAGTCACAGCTATTAAGCTAAAAGGTTTTGTAATACAGAGAAGACATTTAAGTATGTGATGAATTGGAGAGTAGAAAATCTGCTTTAGGCTAACTTTGTTTTTTTGTGGACAGGCCCTGCTCATCAGATATCTGGGCAAATGGGACATTCCCCATTCTGGTTATAAAACTCCCTCTACCAACAGTCTATGCAATCATTTTAAAAGGAATATTTGGGTTGGAATAAGAGAGTTAGTGTTTCACCCACAAACGCTAACTTGCCTCATTTAATTTAAATATGTTTCTGAAGACTTCTGTTAAACAAAACAAAGGTTGACTTATCGTCATTTGTCTCCACAAATGACCATGAAAAGTCTATTGTTAAAAGCAATTTTCCTGTTTATAACGGTTTTCCTTTGCTTAATCAAAAATCCCACAATCCACGTGCACATAGAAAACATAAGATGCTTAAAGATGTAGATTATATTCATTGCCATCTATAGAATGGCTTGTTACCAGAGAGAATGACATTATTCGGGTCAGTTGATGTTTTGTTTCTCCCCCAGTGAGAATGACCGGGTTGCGATGGTTAACGGCGTTTCGATGGATAATGTGGAACATGCTTTTGCTGTCCAGCAGCTACGGAAAAGTGGAAAGAACGCAAAAATTGTAAGTGGAAGTACAGGTACAACGTCTGAAATCTGGAATCCTTGGGACTGAGTCCGTGCCGATTTTTGGGTTTTACCAGATTTCAGTCGAGAAAATCAATAGTCTGAAATCTGGAACCCTTGGGGCCGAATCCGTGCCGGATTTCTAGTTTAGCGACATTTCTGACCTCGCTGCCCGCCGATTTCCCCCCCACCCCCTCCCTGGTGCTGCGCTTTTTACCGGTTTCCTCGGCCTTCGCTGCCCAATGTTGCCATCTTGGTCACCTCAAAAATGTCCGGTTTTCCAACATTAATTCCGGATGACTCCATCTCTGATGCACAAAATATCCTGTTTTCGGAATTCGGGATTCCGGCCGTTGCACCTGTATGTGGTTTGATACTGTTCAGACGATGTGTCGTGAAAACTGATGCTGTATTTAAAAGGTATTGTGGACTAGCACAAAACAAGATTCGATCCATCTGCTTCCATGTATGTTTATTCATTAATGATGGGCATATTGTACAGAGCACCTTAACTATACCAAGCAATCAGCTTAAACAAGGAATGGGTTACGTTCAGGGCATTGGTATTTTTCAAACAATGAAAACAAATACAAAAAATACACAGCATCTGTAACGAGAAAAGACAGGCTAACATTTCAAGTGTGGACTCTGTCAGAACTGTTCTTCTCTTTCTCAGCCACGATCTGATGCTGAGGTGTGTTAATGTTATCTGTATGGATGAGGATGTTGAGTGTATTCTGTAACTTGTATTTGTTCAAACTAAAATGTCCAATCTCCTCTCAATCTATCTGCATTGGTGAACTGTCCGATGATGCTGCCTACCACAGCCCACCACAGATTGCTTATTCCTCTTTGGGAATTATTCATATTTCAATCAGTGCATTTCCTCAGTGTATCTCATCAGAAGTTGGGAGCTTTTTTTTTACAGCTTGTGTTTTATTAAGACGTTGCTATATTGAGCGTTTTCCACTTTGATTTTTTTTTTAAAACTTCCTTAGAATTCTTCAGATTTCATTTAAAAATAAAAGCAGTGGAGGCAGGTGGTACAGCTGCCATTTCACCTCCAGGACGTATGTTCCAGTTCAACCCAGACTGCTGGGATGAGTGCCTGCTGGCTGCGAAGACCTTATGTGAAATAAGTTTGACCATTTTTAGTCCATTGATCATGGGCCAACAACACAGCACTTTCTCTCATTTGTGTCCATGTGGCAATGAGCCTCAGACACATGGTTCGTGCAGCAAATGGAAACTGTGACCCACACAGGGGCAGGAGCTAGGCTATTCTAGGGCTGAGGCAAATCATTGGGGCAGAGTAGAGGGAGCTTTACTCTGCATCACTGGACCTGACCTGGGTGTGCATGATGCTGATGCTGGATGCCTGAAATGCAAAGTGTTCCATTCCCCAGTTCGAACATCCTTAAATTGTAAACCTAACCACATAACCCCATAAGCAGCTGAAAGGTCAAAGAACCAAATGTTGTAATCCTTCCCCCTCCCCAAGAAAAAAGCATTACATTGTACATATGAGCCAGTCTGTTCCAGGAATTCAATGTTTAAATCCCTTCAATCTGGCTTTCGCCCCTGCCACAGTACCGAAACCGCTCTCGTCAAAGTTACCAACAGCATCCTATGTGACTGTGACAAAGGTAAACTATCCCTCCTCATCCTCCTGAACCTGTCTGCGGCCTTTGACACGGTTGACCACTCCATCCTCCTCCAACACCTTTCCACCAATGTCCAGTTAGGTGGGACTGCACTCGCCTGGTTCCATTCTTATCTATCTAAACGTAGCCAGAAAATCTCTGGCTTCTCTTCCCACTCCCGCATAGTTACCTCTGGTGTCCTCCAAGGCTCTGGCCTTGGTTCCCTCTTATTTCTCATCTATATGCTACCCCTATCATCCAAAAACACGGAGTCAGTTTCCACATGTACGCAGACGACACCCACTCTACCTCACCACCACTTCTCTCGACCCCTGCTTGTCAGATTGCTTGTCCGAGTACTGGATGAGTAGAAATGTTCTCCAGTTAAATATTGGAAAGACCGAAGCCATTATCTTTGGTCCCCACCACAAACTGCGTTCCCAAACCACTGTCTCCATCCCTCTCCCTTGCATCAATCTGAGGGTGAACAAGACTGTTAGCAACCTAGGTTCATATTTGACCCTGAAATGAGTTTCCAGCCACATATCCGCGGCATAACTAAAACCGCCTTTTTCCATCTCCGTAACATTGCCTGCCTCCACCCTGCCTCAGCTATTCTGCTACTGAAACCCTCATCATGCCTTTGTTACCTCTAGACTTGACTACTCCAACTCACCCCTGGCCGGCCTTCCACATCCCACACTACGTAAACTTGGGGTCATCTAAAACTCAGCAGCCCGTGTACTAACTCGCACTAAGTCACGATCACACATCACCCCTGTGCTTTCTGACCTACATTGGCTCCCAGTTAAACAACGACTCGATTTCAAAATCCTCATCCTTGGTTATAAATCACTCCATGGCCTTGCCCCTCCCTATCTCATCTTTTTCAGCCTCACAACCCCACAAAGATGTCTGCACTCCTCAAATTCTGGCCTCTTGAACATCCCTCATTATAACTGCTCAACCATTAGTGGCCGTGCTTTCAGCTGTTTGGGCCCTAACCTCTGGAACTCCCTCCCTAAACCTCTGCCTCTCTTACCACTTTCCTCCTTTAAGGCGCTCCTTAAAACCTGCCTCTTTGATCAAGCTTTGGTCACATGCCTTAATTTTTTCTGTGGCTCGCTGTCAAATGTATCTGTTTGTTTGTAACACTGTTGTGAAGCGCCTTGGGACTTTTTACTATGTTAAAGGCGCTCTACAAATAAGTTATTATTAATAATAGTGATGGGGATCAAGGAAATGAAAGAAAGAACTTGCATTTATGTAGTGGCCGTCACAACCACAAGACGTCCCTAAGCAGCCTACAGCCATTGAAGTATTTTTGAAGTGTGGTAACTGTTGTATTGTAGGAAATGCAGCAGCCAATTTACACACCGCAAGATCCCACAAATAGCACTGAGATAAACAACTAGATTATCTGTTTTTAGTTGTTGGTTGAGAGATAATTGTTGGTCAGGACATTTAGAACTCCACTGCTCCTCTGGATAATGCTGTGGGATCTTTTGCACCCACCTGAGAGTGCAGACGGGGCCTCGGTTTAACAACTCATCCAAAAGACGGCACCTCCGACAATGCAGCACTCCCTCAGTGCTGCACTGGAGTGTCAGCCTGGATTATGTGCTCGTCCTTGGAGTGGGACTTGAACCCACAGCCTTTTGACTCCGAGATGAGTGTTCTACCCACTGAGCAGCTACAGGAATATTAGTGGAAATCAGTAAGAATGGGAAAATAAGAACTCTCATGTTCTGACAACTGATGCTTTCATTTTTGATGCTTCCAGACAATCAGGAGGAAACGAAAAATTCAAATGCCAGTAACGAGGCCAGAGCCAGAGCGACAACCCATTTCCGAGCCTGAAGATGATAGTTACGAGGAAGAGGATGTTTATGATCGTAAAAGTGGACGTAGTGGGCCGAGTCCTTATAGCGGGAGGAGGAGTGAGAGGAGCATTGGAAGGAGGGAAGATAGCAGAGAGAGAAGCTTGTCACCAAGATCAGAGCGACGATCGGTCTCATCAAATCTTCCACCAAAACCTATTAAAGTGACATTGGTAAAATCAAGGAAGTGTGAAGGTGTGTGTTCATCAGAAAACTACACAACTATCCTAACTTGTGTGTTGAGTTTTAGCAGCTTTGAAGATTTTTTGTGGGATTCAGGGATATTGACCAAACTGAAAATGTTAGCAAAAATTTTGCAAGAGAAAAAAAGTAACTTTTCATGTGAATGCCAAACTGGTCATTAGACGGGGTGTGTCTTTTTTGTTTAAGACTTTTTCAAACAATGAGTTTAATTGCTGAATATAATATGTTTTGTAAATGTACCATTTTTGTGGTACTTGAGCTAAAAGATGATTATAATCATGCTCCAGAGCTCCCACATGAGCGCAGTAACTGGAACTAGACAAGGGAATTATGTTTGACTGCTCCTGATCCAGTAACTGCTGAAAAGTATTTTTACACAACAGGTGAGACCAAGATTATGCTTGGCTGTGATGTCCTGTACAATTGAATATTGTGTCAGCATTCACTATCTTAGTTCATACATGGTGGATGTCCATCAGGGCAGAGTATGTAAAAGTGACTGGTGCCTGTCGAACCAATCTCCAGCTGGTGCTTTCTTGACGAGAGAACATTGGGTTGTGAGAGGATGGGGAATGGTAGCCTTCCTCTAAGGAGCCCCTGCCCTAGCCCTGACCTCTCATCTTTCTCCAGTTTCTCTCTGATCTCCCCTCATGACCTCTCTGAACTCATCCTGTCCATGAGACTCACTTCCTGCTCCCTTGACCCGAATTCCCACCAAAATACTGACCATCCAACTTCCTTTTCTAACTCTCATGTTAGCTGAGATTATTAATGGTTCTCTCTCCTTGGGGACTGTCCCCCTCTCCCTCAAATCTGCCATCATCACCCCTCTCCTCAACAAAAAACCCTTGACCCCTCTACTTTGCAAATTACTGCCCCATCTCCAACCTCCCTTTCCTCTCAAGGCCTTGAACGTGTTGTCGCCTCCCAAACCCGTGCCCATCTTTCCCGCAACTCCATGTTTGAATTCCTCCATTCCGGTTTGCATGCCTGCCACATTACCGAAACACCTCTCATCAAAGTCACAAATGACCTCCTTTGTGACAAAGGTAAACTATCCTCGTCCTCCTTGACTTGTCTGCAGCCTTTGACACGGTTGACCATACCACCCTTCTCCGCCACCATCGTCCAGCTGGGTGGGACTGCAGTCGCCTGGTTCCATTCTTATCTGTCTAATCGTAGCCAGAGAATCACCTGCAACAGCTTCTCTTCCTGCCCCCGCATCGTTACCTTGGTGTCCACCAAGGATCTGTCCTTGGGTCCTTTCTATTTCTCATCTACTTGTTGCTCCTTGGCGACATCATCTGAAAACACAGCGTTAGTTTCCACATGTACGCTGATGGCAGCCAGCTCTACCTCACCACCACTTCTCTCGACCCCTCCTCGGTTTCTGAATTGTCAGACTGCTTGTCCGACATCCAGTTCTGGATGAGCAGAAGTTTTCTCCAGTTGAATATTGGGAAGACCGAAGCAATTGTTTACGGTCCCTGCCACAAACTCCGTTCCCTAGCCACTGACTCCATCCCTCTCCCCAACTTCTGTCTGAGGCTGAATCACATTGTTCACAACCTTGATGTCTTATTTGACCCTGAAATGAGCTTTCGACTATACATCCAAAGCATAACTAAGACTGCCTATTTCCATCTCCATAACATCGCCGGTCTCCGCCCTTGCCTCACCTCATCCGTGCCTTTGTTACCTCCAGACTTGACTATTCCAGCGCACTCCTGGCTGGCTTCCCACATTCTACCCTACGTAAACTTGAGACGATCCAAAACTCGGCTGCCCGTGTCCTAACACGCACCAAGTCTTGCTCACCCATCACCCCTGTGCTCGCTGACCTACATTGGCTCCCGGTTAAGCAATGCCTCGATTTCAAAATTCTCATCCTTGTTTTCAAATCCCACCATGGCCTCGCCCCTCCCATTCTCTGTAATCTTCTCCAGCCCCATAATCCCGCCTGAGATATCTGCGCTTCTCTAATTCCTGCCCTCTTGAGCATCCCTGATTATAATCGCTCAACCATTGGTGGCCGTGTCTTCTATTGCCTAGACCCCAAGCTCTGGAACTCTCTGCCTAAACCCCTCTGCCTCTCTTTCCTCCTCTAAGACACTCCTTAAAATCTGCCTCTTTGACCAAGCTTTTGGTTACCTGCTCTAATTTCTCCTTCTGTGGCTTGGTGTCAAATAATACTCCTGTGAAGGGACCTGGGACAATTTACTACATTAAAGGTGATATATAAATTCAAGTTGTTGTTGATGTATTGGCTGAATATCAAGAGTGATCAGAGGCAGTACTATAACTAGGACAAGACTGCCACCTGGCACAGTCATGTTCTATGGAACAGGATACAAGTTATTTTTTAGAATTACTGTCCATTGTTTCTCACAGAGTACGGTCTGCGATTGGCAAGCCATATTTTTGTAAAGGAGATCTCGTCAGAAGGGCTGGCAGCCAAGGACGGCAACATTCACGAGGGAGATGTAGTATTGAAGGTTAGTTATCTTTGGTTTCCATTTTAAAAACTTGAGCATGCCCCTCCCCTTCAGATTTTCTCCTACATTCCTTTCTCCCACCCCACCTTGAAGTTGCAGAATACATGGTCTGGATGTGGACTGCTCTGTCTTGGAGTGGTTCCACAGGGAAGGTCTGATCCTGCCTGTTTTACTGCTCGCTCAGATGAAGGCAACTCTTCTGTCACTGTCCGTTTCTACATAACTTTATAAATGTCCCCAGTAAATGCCAATTGGGTGAGAAAAAGATTTGAATACGTGTCCTGTGGTAAGGAGCCCAAGCTCTTCTGAATGGTTACCAGCATCTTACTGTTTATATAATGTTTTAAGCAATAGGCACAGTTGGCTCTGCGAGTTTATACAGTATTTAGCTGAGTTGCAGATCACCAAAGTCCCGCACTCGAGTTCTGGTCTGTGAGAGTGGTCAGCTGGGGCAGCGGTGGGGGGGACCACTGTCTCAGTTCAGGAGGACAATGTGTCAAAGGATTTGGACTTCTGATCACTATCACGTCGCTCCTAATTCCATGCAAACGTGAACACTGAGAACAGAATTGGATTCAGTTTTGAAGTAAAATAGTCTGCTACTACTCGCACTCTATTCTGACATGTGAAAGATGGCCACTTGGGCAAGGTACTGGAGGGTGACTGGAGTTCACAGAACCCACACCCCTGCAAGAGTCAGTGAGAGGACGGTGTAAGAAAAACGAACACGAGCAGTGTTTTTGAAGAATATGTTGGAATTCACATTCGGCTGACCACACTGAAAGTAGTTCTGCAGTGAGTTCCAGCTGTGAAAAAGCATGTTCAGGGTATGTAGCAGTTAAAGTGTCTGCACCAACTCATTCAGCAAATTATAGGACACTTTGTCGCAAACCTTTCTCAACTTGAAAATGTTGTTTAGAACTGTGCAAGCTCAACAGAAAATCATTTGTCTTGCTGCATATCTGTGTCTAAGTCTTATACCGTCACATTGTGCATCACTGTTCCAGAAGTCGAGCTAGTCTGTTCAGCAAGGAGCAGAGTTTTGTCTTCTGCTTTGGGTTTAGCACAATGGCACCTTGGTTTGTTTTTAAAAAAAAATCTATTTACCAGATGCTTTTGTAATTCTAACTGCAGTTAAACAATGCCTGTGTTGCACAGGGTATTGCAGTGCTCCAATTGCAGTTAGTGTTGTCACATTCAGGAGAAAATGCTGATAAGGGAAGTGTCTTGGACTTTCGAGAGAATGCTTTCTATACAAGCGCAAAGAGCAAAGAAAATGTTAGCACTGTTTTAACTTCTTGTACATAGAATAAGCTATTGTCCCAGTGTGACTGCTGCCTTCAGATAAGGACTGTGCTATTTGTGGTTAGGCACCAGAGTCTGCCTAACTGTGATTCTTTTGTTCCATTACAGATCAATGGCACAGTTACAGAAAACATGTCATTGGGAGACGCAAAGAAACTAATAGAAAGGTCGAAGGGCAAGCTTAAAATGGTGGTGCAGAGAGATGAGAGAGCCACTCTCCTTAACGTGCCCGATTTAGATGACAGCATTCCTTCTGCAAATGCTTCTGAAAGAGACGGTGAGTGTTTGAGCCGATAGTCCTTCAGGAACAGTATTATAGTTTCCTACTGCTCCTGGCTTCGGAATGCAAGTGACACATTGAGCAGAAACGGAGTGCATTAACTTAGCTGCTTATCAGGGCGATACTGAGCACGCAATGGGAAATCTGCCATTGACTTTTATTCGCAGCTTTAATTGATAAGCCAGTCTTGGAAGGACCCACCCACTATTACAGTTTAAAATTGTTCACTTGGAGACTTGAATAATTGCTGTGTGCTCCCTGTGGTGGTAATTGTAAAGATGAAGCATTAATATTCTGCCACTGTACAATCTTACATTGTTTGTAGAACTGCTTTTTATGTAAATCCATGAATCGTTGTTACTTAATTTTTGCAGTTTGAGGATTGTTTCCAGTAGTAACACTGTGAAACCTGTGAATTTTGTTATTAGATATTTCAGAAATCCATTCACTGGCATCTGATCATTCCAACCGTTCAAACGAGAGGCCACGACTGCGCAGTCGTTCACGCTCGCCCGACAAACGGTCTGACTGGTCTGACCACTCGCGCCAGTCTCCACAACCCATCAGCAATGGGAGGTAGGCCTTCGCCCTCTCTCTGAGGGCTTGTATCGTGTCGAGGCTGGTACTGCTTCTTTTGTAGTCTTACCTTGTCCTGGTATTTCTGGATGGTTAATTAAGTTTACAGCCAAGAACCATGGAATGAGCCAGTAATCTCTCTCAACCTAAAACATCAACCGCTGTAGAGTTACTAGTGTTCGGACATTCTGCAATCCGATTGGGAAAAATTGTACTTTTGCTCATTTTTCTGTCATCATGGAAACCTCAGCACAGAACGAGGCTATTTGCCCTGTTGTGCCTGTGCCAGCTCTAATCCTATTTTCTGAATCATCTAAGCACAGTTCTGTGACATTACCACCCCCCAATTTGTAACCCACTGCCACAAATGAAAGTTTGGTGCCTTTTTAGCACATGTAGGCTGGGCTCCCGGGGTGGGAGGGCTGGGTCTGCGAGCCATGGTGCTTCACAAGGTGGTGTCATCTGTGTGAATGAAGTCCCATTCTGTTCAAATATTTTGAAACTTAAAAGATTGCGATAACATGGAAGGACTTCCAAAATACTACTGGGTGTACACGAGTTTGTCTTTGTTGAAAAGTTTAGATTGAGTATACGGTCAGTAAATGGATAAGAGGCAGGTGTGAGATGGAGCTGCGTGTAATTTATAGGCCTGCCTGTATTGGGTGCAGTTTCGGGTTACCCCCCCCCTGTATTAACATAGAAACATAGAAAATAGGTGCAGGAGTAGGCCATTCAGCCCTTCTAGCCTGCACCACCATTCAATGAGTTCATGGCTGAACATGAAACTTCAGTACCCCCTTCCTGCTTTCACGCCATACCCCTTGATCCCCCTAGTAGTAAGGACTACATCTAACTCCCTTTTGAATATATTTAGTGAATTGGCCTCAACTACTTTCTGTGGTAGAGATTTCTCTGGGTGAAGAAGTTTCTCCTCATCTCGGTCCTAAATGGCTTACCCCTTATCCTTAGACTGTGACCCCTGGTTCTGGACTTCCCCAACATTGGGAACATTCTTCCTGCATCTAACCTGTCTAAACCCGTCAGAATTTTAAACGTTTCTATGAGGTCCCCTCTCACTCTTCTGAACTCCAGTGAATACAAGCCCAGTTGATCCAGTCTTTCTTGATAGGTCAGTCCCACCATCCCGGGAATCAGTCTGGTGAATCTTCGCTACACTCCCTCAATAGCAAGAATGTCCTTCCTCAAGTTAGGAGACCAAAACTGTACACAAAACTCCAGGTGTGGCCTCACCAAGGCCCTGTACAACTGTAGCAACACCTCCCTGCCCCTGTACTCAAATCCCCTCGCTATGAAGGCCAACATGCCATTTGCTTCCTTAACCGCCTGCTGTACCTGCATGCCAACCTTCAATGACTGATGTACCATGACACCCAGGTCTCGTTGCGCCTTTTCCTCATCTGTCACCATTCAGATAATAGTCTGTCTCTCTGTTTTTACCACCAAAGTGGATAACCTCACATTTATCCACATTATACTTCATCTGCCACGCATTTGCCCACTCACCTAACCTATCCAAGTCACTCTGCTGCCTCGTAGCATCCTCCTCGCAGCTCACACTGCCACCCAACTTAGTGTCATCCGCAAATTTGGAGATACTACATTTAATCCCCTCGTCTAAATCATTAATGTACAATGTAAACAGCTGGGGCCCCAGCACAGAACCTTGCAGTACCCCACTAGTCACTGCCTGCCATTCTGAAAAGTACCCATTTACTCCTACTCTTTGCTTCCTGTCTGACAACCAGTTCTCAATCCACGTCAGCACACTACCCCCAATCCCATGTGCTTTAACTTTGCACATTAATCTCCTGTGTGGGACCTTGTCGAAAGCCTTCTGAAAGTCCAAATATACCACATCAACTGGTTCTCCTTTGTCCACTTTACTGGAAACATCCTCAAAAAATTCCAGAAGATTTGTCAAGCATGATCTCCCTTTCACAAATCCATGCTGACTTGGACCTATCATGTCACCATTTTCCAAATGTGCTGCTATGACATCCTTAATAATTGATTCCATCATTTTACCCACTACTGAGGTCAGGCTGACCGGTCTATAATTCCCTGCTTTCTTTCTCCCTCCTTTTTTAAAAAGTGGGGTTACATTGGCTACCCTCCACTCGATAGGAACTGATCCAGAGTCAATGGAATGTTGGAAAATGACTGTCAATGCATCCGCTATTTCCAAGGCCACCTCCTTAAGTACTCTGGGATGCAGTCCTTCAGGCCCTGGGGATTTATCGGCCTTCAATCCCATCAATTTCCCCAACACAATTTCCCGACTAATAAAGATTTCCCTCAGTTCCTCCTCCTTACTCGACCCTCTGACCCCTTTTATATCCGGAAGGTTGTTTGTGTCCTCCTTAGTGAATACTGAACCAAAGTACTTGTTCAATTGGTCTGCCATTTCTTTGTTACGTTATGACTTCCCCTGATTCTGACTGCAGGGGACCTACGTTTGTCTTTACTAACCTTTTTCTCTTTACATACCTATAGAAACTTTTGCAATCCACCTTAATGTTCCCTGCAAGCTTCTTCTCGTACTCCATTTTCCCTGCCCTAATCAAACCCTTTGTCCTCCTCTGCTGAGTTCTAAATTTCTCCCAGTCCCCAGGTTCGCTGCTATTTCTGGCCAATTTGTATGCCACTTCCTTGGCTTTAATACTATCCCTGATTTCCCTTGATAGCCACGGTTGAGCCACCTTCCCTTTTTTATTTTTACGCCAGACAGGAATGTACAATTGTTGTAATTCATCCATGCGGTCTCTAAATGTCTGCCATTGCCCATCCACAGTCAACTCCTTAAGTATCATTCGCCAATCTATCTTAGCCAATTCACGCCTCATACCTTCAAAGTTACCCTTCTTTAAGTTCTGGACCATGGTCTCTGAATTAACTGTTTCATTCTCCATTCTAATGCAGAATTCCACCATATTATGGTCACTCTTCCCCAAGGGGCCTCGCACAATGAGATTGTTAATTAATCCTCTCTCATTTCACAACACCCAGTCTAAGATGGCCTCCCCCCAAGTTGGTTCCTCGACATATTGGTCTAGAAAACCATCCCTTATGCACTCCAGGAAATCCTCCTCCACCGTATTGCTTCCAGTTTGGCTGGCCCAATCTATGTGCATATTAAAGTCACCCATGATAACTGCTGCACCTTTATTGCATGCACTCCTAATTTCCTGTTTGCCCTCACCAACATCACTACTACTGTTTGGAGGTCTGTACACAACTCCCACTAATGTTTTTTGCCCTTTAGTGTTCTGCAGCTCTACCCATATAGATTCCACATCATCCAAGCTAATGTCTTTCCTAACTATTGCATTAATCTCCTCTTTAACCAGCAATGCTACCCCACCTCCTTTTTCTTTTATTCTATCCTTCCTGAATGTTGAATACCCCTGGATGTTGAGTTCCCAGCCCTGATCATCCTGGAGCCACGTCTCCGTAATCCCAATCACATCATATCTGTTAACATCTATTTGCACAGTTAATTCATCCACCTTATTGCGGATACTCCTTGCATTAAGACACAAAGCCTTCAGGCTTGCTTTTTTAACACCCTTTGTCCTTTTAGAATTTTGCTGTACAGTGGCCCTTTTTGTTCTTTGCCTTGGGTTTCTCTGCCCTCCACTTTTCCTCATCTCCTTTCTGTCTTTTGCTTTTGCCTCATTTTTGTCTCCCTCTGTCTCCCTGCATTGGTTCCCATCCCCCTGCCATATTAGTTTAACTCCTCCCCAACAGCACTAGCAAACACTCCCCCTAGGACATTGGTTCCGGTCCTTCCCAGGTGCAGACTGTCCGGTTTGTACTGGTCCCACCTCCTCCAGAACCGGTTCCAATGCCCCAGGAATTTGAATCTCTCCCTGCTGCACCACTGCTCAAGCCACGTATTCATCTGCGCTATCCTGCGATTCCTACTCTGACTAGCACGTGGCACTGGTAGCAATCCCGAGATTACTACTTTTGAGGTCCTACTTTTTAATTTAGCTCCTAGCTCCTTAAATTCTTTTTGTAGGACCTCATCCCTTTTTTTTACCTATGTCGTTGGTACCAATGTGCACCACGACAATTGGCTGTTCTCCCTCCCATTTCAGAATGTCCTGCACCCGCTCCGAGACGTCCTTGACCCTTGCACCAGGGAGGCAACATACCATCCTGGAATCTCGGTTGCGGCCGCAGAAACGCCTATGTATTCCCCTCACCATCGAATCCCCTATCACTATCGCGCTCCCAATCTTTTTCCTGCCCTCCTGTGCAGCAGAGCCAGCCACGGTGCCATGAACTTGGCTGCTGCTGCCCTCCCCTGATGAGTCATCCCCCCCAACAGTACTCAAAGCAGTGTATCTGTTTTGCAGGGGGATGACCACAGGGGACCCCTGCACTATCTTTCTTGCACTGCTCTTCCTGCTGGTCTTCCATTCCCTATCTGGCTGTGGACCCTTCTCCTGCGATAAGACCAACTCACTACACGTGATACTCACGTCATTCTCAGCATCGTGGATGCTCCAGAGTGAATCCACCCTCGGCTCCAATTCCGCAACGCGGACCATCAAGAGCTGGAGGCGGATACACTTCCCACACACGTAGCGCCCAGGGACACCGGAAGTGTCCCCGAGTTCCCACATGGTACAGGAGGAGCATATCACGTGACCGAGCTCTCCTGCCATGTCTTAACCCTTGGATACCCTTAAATTGGTAGTAACAATGCTAAAGTTCACTTACTGATATAAAAAATAAAAAGAAAAGCTACTCACCAATCACTTGGCTGTGACGTCACTTTTTGATTCCTTTCTACTTCTATTTTGCTTTCTCTCCCGCTGTAGCTGGCTCTCGATCTCCCGCTGGGCTTTTTATAGGCCGCTCCCCTCTCACCAACTGCCGCTGGCTCTCGATCTCCCGCTGGGCCTTTTATAGGTCGCTCCCCTCTCACCAACTGCCGCTGGCTCTCGATCTCCCGCTGAGCTTTTGATAGGTCGCTCCCCTCTCACCAACTCTGTGCAGTGTGCAGTTTCGGGTTACCCCCATGGGCCCCCCCTATATTGGATGCAGTGTGCATGTTCGGGTTACCCCCAGTGTTTAGGGTTCCTGAAGTTGCCTGGTCTCCAAGTACAGCACTTTTCAGGTTTCCCAGCCTGCATTCTGTTCCTGGCGAGTTCAATTTTTCGAAGTGGCCAAAATTCAGCAGCTGACTAATGGTTTACCGTCTGAGCTCCCCGGCAGGGAGTTCTGCACGACAGCATTGGTTTGTTACTGTGTGTAGGAGTTCTGCGCGACAGCATTGGTTTATTACTGTGTGTAGGTGCAGGGTTGCACCTCGAGTCCTGTAGTTTTTGTCTCCCTAACATGTGAATTCATTATTTTTCACTGGGTAGAAAAGATTAAGTTTGAAATCTTGTACAATACTAGATATTGATTGCCTCAATTTCCTGCCTTTATTCAGGCTGGAGCTGCCAGTGTGATCGCAGCTGTGAGGTTTGTGCCCTGAACCCGGGAAAGTGCTTTATTGTTAGCACTGTTTTACAATGCACAAAGAATGAGTGAAAATAGTTTGAGGGAATGTTAAAGAATGCAGTCCTGCTGGTATTTCAGGTCCTTATGCAAGTCAGCAAATGACATTTTCTGTTGTTCCTTGTTGTGCATCAAGTAAAGACATAAGTGTGTGCCTGTGCACCTCAGTTTTTTTTCCTGGTAATATTTAAGAAAGAATAAAGGAATTGAACATCAGTGTCTAGCAGCAGCCAAGTTGACGTGATTGAGTGTAGCTCCATGATTGAATCTGGTGAATCATAGGATGAAAATGATGCAAAGCAGCAGTGTGCTGTGGAATGTCCTGTTACCCGGGTGGAGTTGTTGGGGCAGTGCGTGAGCTGGGGGCTGAGCTGTTACCCGGGTCGAGCTGTTGGGGCAGTGGGTGAGCTGGGGAATGAGCCGTTACAAGGGTCGAGTTGTTGGGGCAGTGGGTGAGCTGGGGAATGAGCTGTTACCCGGGTTGAGCTGTAGGATGCGAGTTTGCTGGTGCCACCAATTCCTAACTCGTGCGTCTCTCGCGCAGGGCTTGCTCACGGCCCGTTTCTAACTCCGTTTCACAGCTAAACGAGGAGCATCTTCCTGACGTGACTGTGTACAGGGGATATGTAGCTAGTTTCTGTTTGGGCTTTATCTCCTAAGTAAGAGCTTCCTGTCTGTTATCTGGCTGTATAGATTTCTAAAGCACTATTCTTCGGTTGTAAACTGCTGTTTAAATATGTTTTTCCTCCTCCTCCCCACCTCTTGTCTCCTGAAGGTACTGATTCATGCTGGGATATGCTCCCATGGCTACTCGGCCAACAGCACAAATGCCCAGTCTGCGTGTGGGATCAGTAGGATAGCTCCCAGCCAAGTCTCGCCCTGCTCTCTCCCACGTGCACCGACTGCTGCACTCTGGTTGCTGGTTGGTGATCAGAAGCAGCAACGCTGGTTAATTTTCTTTTAGGCCATGGGCACAGACCGATTGTAACACTCTTGCCAACTGGGGAAACTAAGACTTGCTTTTAGAAAAAAGTGGATGTAGAATCTTGTGTTTAAAAATTGAAATTGTTAAAACTTATTTTTTTACAAAGTTTAAGTCCTCCATAAAAGTTATGAAAGGTGAATTCATAATGTGACAGTGGGCAGCAAATGTCACCAGGTTCAGTGAATAGCTCCACCTTCTGGACACACACATTACTGACTTTCGTGGTTGGGCTACTGGTTTAAAAAAACTCTCATTGCCGTGGTGGCAGAAGCTGTTTGATGCATTGCTGAACTGCAGTGTTCATTTGTAGTTACAGTCCTTGTTGGCTTTGTAACACTGCAGAGACCCTTTTCAGAAGTGACTAATTGAAAAGCACCAAATGTCTTTGGCAAATGTCCCCACTTGCTTTCTGGTACAAGCTGTATATTGTGCTAGATGGCAGAGCTAAATTTCACAGCTTGGGGGACAGCAGTGCCTTCATTTGTCATTGCTTCCTATTCAAAGAACTGATCTGGAAGTTGAGATAGAGTTGGCTAATTCGCTTATTGGGAAATTTTAAATCTTACCTGTAGCCTTCAGTTAACCTCCACACTTGGAGCATTGTGTACAGTTTTGGTCTCCTCACCTAGGAAAAGATATATTTGCCATAGAGGGAGTGCAACGAAGGTTCATCAGACTGATTCCTTGGATGGGGGGATTGTTCTATAAGGAGAGATTGAGGAGACTAGGCCTATATTCTCTAGCGTTTAGAAGAGAGAGAGGTGATCTCATTGAAAGATACTAAATTCTTACAGGGCTTGATAAGGGTAGATGCAGGGAGAATGTTTTCTCTGGCTGGGGAGTCCAGAACCAGGGGTTCAGAATAAGGGGTCAGCCATTTAGGACTGAGATGAGGAGAAACTTCTTCACTCGGTGGCGAATCTTTGAAGTTCTCTGCCCCAGAGGACTGTGGAGGCTGAGTCGTTGAGTATATTCAAGACAGACATCGATGGATTTTTGAATAATAAGGGAATCAAGGGATATGGGGATTGTGCAGGAACGTGGAGTTGAGATAGAAGATTATTGAATGGCAGAGCAGGTGCGAGGG
Source organism: Pristiophorus japonicus (assembly GCF_044704955.1). NCBI lineage: Eukaryota > Metazoa > Chordata > Chondrichthyes > Pristiophoridae > Pristiophorus > Pristiophorus japonicus. The sequence goes on from NC_091997.1 coordinate 62,287,515, forward strand.
GCCGATTGGCGACTCCTGCTCCTAATTTGTATGTTCTTATATCTGGATCTAGTTTCTGTTTGGTAGAGTTTACACGTCACTAGTTTAATCGAGGTTTTTAAATGTTCAGGTTTTTTTTTAGGAAATCATGAAACAAAACAGGTCAAGAACAGTTCATACCTTGGGTTAGATTTATAATTAATGTAAAGGCCGAGTGCACACGGGTTAGTTTTATTGATGTAAAGGTGCAGTGTACCGTTGGCCCTTGCTCAATGGTTCACTTTCACATCAGAGTTGGCCGCTGCGTTTTCGGCATTACAGCAGATACTACACTTCAAAAGTACTTCATTGGCTGTAAAGCACTTTGGGGTGTCCTAAGGTGGTGGCATCATCACCATAGGTAGTCCCTCAGAATCGAGGAAGACTTGCTTCCACTCTAAAAATGAGTCCTTAGGTAACTGAACAGTCCAATACGAGAGCCACAGTCCCTGTCACAGGTGGGACAGACAGTGGTTGAGGGAAGGGGTGGGTGGGACAGGTTTGCCACACGCTCTTTCCGCTGCCTGCGCTTGTTTTCTGCATGCTCTCGGCGATGTGACTCGAGGTGCTCAGCATCCTCCCGGATGCACTTCCCCCACTTAGGGCGGTCTTTGGCCAGGGACTCCCAGGTGTCGGTGGGGATGTTGCACTTTATCAGGGAGGCTTTGAGGGTATCCTTATAACGTTTCCTCTGCCCACCTTTTGCTTGTTTACCGTGAAGGAGTTCTGAGGAGAACGCTTGCTTTGGGAGTCTCCTGTCGGGGCATGCGGACAATGTGGTCTGCCCAGCAGAGCTGATCAAGTGTGGTCAGTGCTTCAATGCTGGGGATGTTGGCCTGGTCGAGGACGCTAATGTTGGTGCATCTGCCCTCCCAGGGGATTTGTAGAATCTTGCGGAGATATCGTTGGTGGTATTTCTCCAGCGACTTGAGGTGTCTACTGTACATGGTCCATGTCTCTGAGCCATACAGGAGGGCGAGTATTATTACAGCCCTGTAAACCATGAGCTTGGTGGCAGATTTGAGGGCCTGGTCTTCAAACACACTTTTCCTCAGGCGGCCGAAGGCTGCACTGGCGCACTGGAGGCGATGTTGAATCTCATCGTCGATGCCTGCTCTTGTTGATCAGAGGCTCCTGAGGTATGGGAAATGGTCCACATTGTCCAGGGCCGCGCCGTGGATCTTGATGACTGGGAGCAGTGCTGTGCGGCGAGGAATGTGATATATACATGCAAGGTTTTCTTACAGGGGTTCGATTTACTACAATTTTAAAAACAGGAAAGAGGCAATAAGTGACAGCATTTGTATAACACGCGTTCACAGTTTGATCGAGTATTCTAATCTGTAACTAATTTGACTATTGTGCTTTCACTGGTAGCGCTGTTTTACTAATTTTGCGAACAGTGAATATTCAGTTTGTATTATTTAGCAGGATGTGCACTGCTGTTGTCCTCTCTGGTAACTTATTCAAAGCACAAAGTTGCTGAGCACTCGTGCAATGCATGGATTTTGCTGTTAAAATAGAGCAAAAGTGAGCTTGTGGTGACTATGGTTGGAACTTCTTTGTTTTTGTTAGTCAAAGATCCCGTGAAGATGACGAGGTGATCAGAGGACCCAAGGCAGGAGCTGTGTCAACGCCAGTGAAGAACATTGAGGAGGCGTTTGTAGTTAAATCTGTTGAAGAGCCTGTGGCTGCAGTTGTTAATGAGAGAACAGAGAAACAAGCTCCTCCGCTGCCAGGTCTGTTAACAAAGATCATTCATTATTGTTTGGAAGGAAGTGGTGCTATTTTCAGAGGCATTGTTGGGAGTGGGGGACAGTTGGCGAGTTTCGCAGGTGTAATTGATCTAACCGTCATACTCTGACAGTAGTGCTGACATAAGCCCCGTATCCTTTCTTTTAAAGGAGCCACGTTTCTGCAATTTCACGAGCTGGGAGGCACATACCACTAGCCCCATAAATTAATTTAGAATTTCAAGTCTCTTCGAAACCGGTTTTGAAATCCACTGCCTTTCTATTTCGTCACCTTCAAATAGGAATATGATCGATCAAACCAATTAGAACAGAGTCGAGTCTTAAAACTGCTCTTGTATTTATATTGAAGAAATTGCTTTCCAAAACTGTGTGTAACATGAACTGTTTCTGTAGAGCCCAAGCCAGTGTATGCTCAGCCTGGCCAGCCTGACGTGGATTTGCCTGTTAGCCCATCTGACGCACCCATTCCAATCTCGTCGCACGATGATGGGATGTTGAGGTAATTCAGTAACGCTGTACTAATGTGTGCAGAGCTCGAGAAGGATTGATGTGATTGTATTTTCTGTGTCACAGTCTGCAATGTACAACTTCTTGTGTTTGAATCTAGTGGCTGAAGTTTCTCCGCTTAGTTGTTGGTAGCAGATTTGAATCCTAATCGTACTCTGCAGGGCTTCAGTACATTCCCTTTGTGTGTAACCTTGATATCCTATCAGGAAGCCACCCTGAACTCATGGGATATAACCCATTGTCAAAAATCTAAAATTAGTCAACAGCGTAGCTTCAACTATTTACAATCTATATTAATGACTTGGATGAAGGGGCCGAGTGTAATGTCGCCAAGTTGATGATACAAAGATGAGTGGGAAAGCAAATTGTGAGGAGGGTACAAAAAAAATCTGCAAAGGGATATAGACAGGCTAAGTGAGTGGGCAAACAATTGTCAGATGGAGTATAATGTGGGAAAATATGAAGTTATCCACTTTGGCAGAAAAAATAGAAAAGCAAATTATAATTTAAATGGAGAAAAATTGCAATGTGCTTCAGTACAGAGGGACCTGGGGGTCCTTGTGCATGAAACGCAAGAAGTTAGTATGCAGGTACAGCAAGTGATCAGGAAGGTAAATGGAATGTTGGCCTTTATTGCAAGGGGGATAGAGTATAAAAGCAGAGATGTCCTGCTACAACTGTACAGGGTATTGGTGAGGCCACACCTGGAGTACTGCATACAGTTTTGGTCTCCGTATTTAAGGAAGGATATACTTGCATTGGGGGCTGTTCACTAGGTTGATTCTGGAGATGAGGGGGTTGACTTATGAAGATAGGCTGAATAGATTGGTCTATACTCATTGGAGTTCAGAAGAATGAGAGAAGAATCGAAACATATAAGATAATAAGGGGGCGCAACAAGCTGGATGCAGAGAGTATATTTCCACTCCTAGGGGAAACTAAAACTAGGGGCATAATCTCAGAATAGGGGCAGCCCATTTAAAACTGATTAGGAGGAATTTCTTCTGAGGGTTGTAAATCTCTGGAATTCTCTGCCCCAGAGAGCTGTGGAGGCTGGGTCATTGAATATATTTAAGAAGGAATTTTGAGCGATGAGGGAATAAAGGGTTATGGGGAGCGGGCAGGAAAGTGAAACCGAGTCCATGATCAGATCAGCCATGATATTAAATGGCGGAGTAGGCTCGAGGGGTCAAATGGCCTACTCCCGCTCTTATTTCTTGTGTTCTTGTTAACTGGGCAGGGATTGGGGATGAAAATCTGGGACACTTGCAGATGAGTGTCTAAATCTAGATGAGTGCTGATGTCAAGCAAGACAAAGCGAGGGAGGCTTTTACACACACTAACTCACTGCCACATGGAGTGGTTGAAGCAGAGCGCATTGACCATGTAAGGGGAGGCTTGATGCATTGATGAGGGAGAAGGGAATAGAGGGATATGGGGGCAGGGTGGGAATAAGCGCTTGGAGCATAAAACACTGGCATAAACCAATTGGGCTGAATGGGCTGTTCTGTGCTATAGATTCTATGTCATAGAATTTACAAATTGCTGAAAGTGGGATGAGAATGTGGAAAGGGCTTGGAGGAAGCTTTGGGCCCAAGTTTCGGGTGGAGTTGCTCCTATTTTTTTTAGAGCAACTAGTTTAGTTTGGACTATCTTAGAAATTGCAATTCTCAACATTTAGTTTGCTCCAGTTCTAGTGAGTTAGTTTAGATTTGTTTTAGTTCAGTTTTTTTTCAAAAGTGGGTGTGTCCAGCCACTTAAGCCTGTTTTGCAAGTTTGAACTGTGAAAAGTTACTCCAAACTAACTTAGAACGGAGTAAGGATCCACTTTTGCAAGTTCTGAAAAACCTTACCAGAGACAGGGGGTGGGAAACATTAAACACAAAGGACTAAAGCATTAAACACATCACTTAAAATGGCCTAAAACCTCTTGCGGTGGTATTTTGCCTTGTATCTGCTGAATGAGGACAGTTGTTTCTCTTTTGATAAATAAGCAAGTGTAGGCTCCGGCTGAGGCAGACACATCAACACCTAATTGTGGCTAAGTTGATACTTCAGAAACCATCATACCCCATTAGTCCAACCTATTACTTGAATAACTCACCTCGGACTAGATTATCTCTCATTTGTGAGAGCTAACTGGCATTAACGTGCCTCTGTCAGGGCCTGACAGTTACAGTAACGTGATGTAGCCCACCATTGGTGGCCAAAGTTCCTACTAAGTGAAACATTGTATGTCTTTTTACACCATTTTCTTTTGTTGTCTAGTTCTTGTTGGACTTAACTGTACTGGGTGTTTTATGACCCTTAGATAATTAAACAGATTGGTGGACAATTAGTTCTTGGTACACTATCTATAGCCTTTTTTTTTATTTCAAAATATACTTTATTCATAAAAAGAATCTGTACAGTACATTCAATGGCATTTCATTACATTTCGCTGCGGTCAGCAATCCCATACAATACATCTGGGTGCTGACGGCAGTTCCGTTCGTTACATTTCTCGTTTTTCTGTTCAACTGCGATTCAGTACAATAAACAGGGTACATTGTGGTACATTTACACAAATTACATTTCATGTGTTACAATACAGAGCCCGGAATGGGTGACGGTACATTTACATTTTTTCTTTTCAAACTTGCATTTCATAACACACCTTGCATTGTACATGGCACTACATTGATGTTTACAGGTTTGGTGCTCTATGTACACAAAGTGTAAATTACAAATACAGCCCGAGGGAGTTTGGTGCTGATTTCTGCCCCCGGGTTTTCCGTGGCGGAAGGGTTTTAGACTGTGGCCCTACCCCACCGTGCCTTTGCGGCGACTGCACCAATTTTCAGTGCGTCCCTCAGCACGTATTCCTGGATCTTGGATTGCGCCAGTCTGCAACATGCGGACGTGGTCATCTCCTTGTTCTGGAAGACCAGCAAGTTTCGGCAAGACCAAAGAGCGTCTTTGACCGAGTTGATGGCCCTCCAGCAGCAGGTGATGTCTGTCTCTCGGTGTGTGTCCCTGGGAACAGCCCGTAGAGCACAGAGTCCTGTGTTACGGAGCTGCTCGGGATGAACCTCGACAGCAACCACTGCATCTCTTTCCAGACCTGCCTTGCAAAGGCGCAATCCTGAAGGAGATGGGTGACAGTCTCGTCCGCCCTGCAGCCGGCCCGGGGGCACCTTGCCGTGCTGCTGAGGCGTCGGCTGTGCATGAAAACTCTGACGGGTAGAGCCCCCCTCACCGCCAACCAAGCTACGTCTTGGTGCTTGTGTGTGAGCTTTGGCGATGAGACGTTCTGCCAAACAAGTTCGACAGTCCGCTCAGGGAACCACCCGACAGGGTCCACCCTCTCCTGCATTCGGAGGGCGTCCAGGACCTTACGTGCTGACCACTGTTTGATGGCCTTGTGGTCAAAGGGGTTTCTTTTGAAGAACTTTTCCACGAAGGACAGGTGGACAGGCATGGTCCAACTGGTGGGGGCGTTTCGCGGCAGCGTGGCCAGACCCATCCTTCTCAACAATGGGGATAGGTAGAACCTCAGCACGTAGTGACACTTGGTGTTTGCGTACTGGGGGGCTGTGCATAGCTTGATGCAGCCGCACACAAAGGTGGCCATCAGGATGAGGGCCACGTTCGGAACGTCCTTTCCTCCACTGTCCAGAGATTTGTACATCGTGTCTCTGCGGACACGGTCCATTTTGGATCTCCAGACAAAGTGGAAGACGGCTCGGGTGACTGCCGCGGCACAGGAGCGTGAGATGGGCCAGACCTGCGCCACGTACAACAACACCGAGAGCACCTCGCTCCTGATGACCAGGTTCTTGCCTGTGATGGAAAGGGAGCGCTGCTCCCAAAATGACAGTTTCTGTCTGACCTTGGCAATGCGCTCGTCCCAGTTTTTGGCGCACACCCCGTCCGCTCCGAACCATATTCCCAGCACCTTCAGGAAATCTGGCTTGACGGTGAAGGGAATGGAGGCTCGGTCGGTCCAGTGACCAAAGAGCATGGCCTCGCTTTTGGTGCGGTTGACTTTTGCTCCCGAGGCCAGTTCAAACTGGTCGTAGATTGCGAGCAATCTGCGGACCGACTGCGGGTCCGAGCAAAAGACGGCGACGTCGTCCATGTCCAGCGAGGTTTTGACCTGGGCGCCTCCGCTGCCTGGGATCGTCACCCCTCTGATGCCCGCGTCCTTCCTGATGGACTCGGCAAAGGGCTCGATACAACACACAAACAAGACAGACGACAGAGGACAGCCTTGCCTGACTCCAGATCTGATTGGAAAGCTTTGAGTTTCCCACCCGTTGATTAGAACTGCACTACTGATGTCTGTGTAGAGCAGTTTGACCCAATTTCGGATGACCTCCCCGAACCCCATTTTGGAGAGCACGTCCATCAGGTACGTGTGCGATATCCTGTCAAAGGCTTTCTCCTGGTCTAAGCTGATTAAGCAGGTGTCCACCCTCCTGTCCCACACGTAGGCGATCGTATCTCTGAGTAGCGCGAGGCTATCAGAGATCTTCCTGCCGGGGACAGCGCAGGTCTGGTCCGGGTGAATCACCAGCTCAAGAGCAGACTTGACCCTGTTGGCGATGACCTTTGACAGGATCTTGTCGTCCACATTGAGCAGCGAAATGGGCCGCCAGTTTTTGATTTCCTCCCTCTCCCCCTTCTGCTTGTAGATGAGGGTGATGATGCCTTTCCTCATCGATTCTGACATGCTGCCGGCCAGAAGCATACCTCCGTACACTTCCAGCAGGTCCGGGCCTATCCAGTCCCACAGAGCCGAGTACAACTCGACCGGTAAGCCGTCGCTTCCGGGAGTTTTATTCGTCTCGAAGGACCGGACGGCCTTTGTCAGCTCGTCCAGAGTTAGCGGGTGGTCCAGACTCGCTCGCTTGCCGTCGTCTAAGACCTCCGAAATAGACGACAGGAAAGACTGGGAGGCCGCGCGGTCTGTGGGCTTGACGTCGTACAGCCTGGCATAGAAGGATTCGCTGATCCTCTGCATGTCAGGCTGCGAAGACGTCACAGAACCGTCCTCTTCCTTTAGGCTGGTGATCACAGAGCTCCCCCTGTGTACCTTTTGGAAGAAGAAACGCGAACACGTCTCATCCTGCTCGACGGAGCGGACTCTGGATCGGAAGATGATCTTGGAGGACTCCGAGGCAAAGAGCGAGGCTTGCTGGCCCTTCACCTCTTCGAGTTCCTCCGTGACATCGACCCCCATCGACTGCAGCAGGAGCAGGTTTTGCATATTTGTCTGGAGTTGGGACAATTCCCTCTGTCTCCCTCTCGCCTCCTGAACACCTTTGAGGATGAAGAACCTCTTGATGTTCGTCTTGATTGTTTCCCACCAGTGCATCGGGGAATCGCAGAGGGGTTTTACGGTTCTCCAACCGTTGTAATCCCTCTTGAGTTCCTCAATGTTTTCCGGAGTCAACAGTTTCACGTTCAGCTTCCATATCCCTCTGCCAACTTTCTGGTTTTCCTGTGGGCGACAGTCGGCCAGTAGGAGGCAGTGGTCAGAGAAGAACACCGGCGTGACGTCGGTGGATCTGACCTTGAGCGTGTGGGACACAAACAGGAAGTCTATTCTGGAACGGACGGACCCGTCTGGTCTTGACCAGGTGTATCTGAGCGGTGCTCCGTCTGCAGGGTTGCTGAAGACGTCGCACAGCTTGGCATCTTTTACCGCATCCATCAGGAGTCTGGACGTGGCGTCCAGTTTGTCGTCGGCTCTGCTGGATCGTCCAGCCGCATCGATGATGCAGTTGAAGTCACCGCCCAGAATGACCGGCCTGGACGTTGCCAGTAACAGTGGGAGCTGCTGGAAGAGGGCCAGCCTCTCGTTCTTCACAGCTGGAGCGTAAACATTAATTAACCTGAGAGGGGAGTTTTTGTACATTACGTCTGCTACGAGGAGGCGGCCGCCCACCATCTCCTTAACTTCGGTGATGGTGAAGTGGCCTCCCCGCAGCAGAATGCCCAAGCCGGAAGCCCGGCTGTCGTTGCCCCCTGACCAAATGGATGGTCCATGGGTCCACCATCGTGACCACTGCCGGTAACTGCTGAAGTGCGGCAGACCGCACTCCTGCAAGAACAGCAGGTCCGCTTTGACCTTGGCGAGGTACCCCAAGGTGGAAACACATCGCGTAGTCGATTTCACGCTACGCACGTTAATACTAGCAATTTTTAAATCCATTTTTAAGCTATGTTTTACATTTGCATACATTGCAGTTCAGATACATCGTTTCCAATTTCAGGTAAACCGTTTTCAGTTGCCTCATATTCTACAATGGCGATTTCCAGCATGTGTAAGTTATTACTATTTACATCAAATTCAACATTTACTGCACCTGGGGTGGCGTGGTCATCGTCGTCCTCTGCTGTGGGGATGTTTTGACCAGGGGACTGCTGCGGTTCTGCGATTAAGTCCTCAATGTTCTCTGCACTGTCCTCGCCTGGTGTTGGTGGTTCCCCCTTTCCCTCAGTCGCGGCGGTGTCGAGCTGGTGTGCGTCGATCGCTGCGTCGCTCCCGGTGTTCCGGAGGTGGGGTGTGCTGGACACTTCGCTGCTCCCGTTATCCCGGGGCTGGTCTGCGTTGGTTACTCCTTCGCTCCCGGTGTCCCGGAGCTCGTGTGCGCTGGGACCTTTGTTGCTCTCAGGTTCCTGGGGCAGGGCTGTGTTGGTCGCTTCCCTGCTCCCGGTTTTCCGTGGCCGTGCGATGGCGCATTGCCTCTTCTTCAGGCGGTGGCACTTTTCCTCATCAGACAAGCTGCCGTCGCTGGTTTCTGCCGAGCTTGGTGGTCGCCTCTTGGCCTTGCGCCTTTTCCCTACTGTCTGCCATTCCGCTTCCTCGTCTGATGTCAGCTCGTCTCTGGGTTCGGTGCTCTGGGGGCGAGGTTCGCTGCTGGCTGCTGGTGGCTCGCAGCTCGCGGTAGCAGTGTTCTCTTCCTCGCCGTCTTGTCCCGAGTTCATGGTCGGGGGGAGGGTGTGGCTCTCCTCTGTCGCGTTGTGTTCGTCAGCTTCCTCCTCCTCTGGTGCAAAGTTCTTTGCTGCCTGCGCATAGCTGCGATTGTGTTTGGGGCAGTTTTTGTAAAGGTGCCCAGCCAGACCACAGAGGTTGCAGCACTTGGTCTCCTTGCAGTCTTTTGCCTGGTGGCCCTCGTTCTTGCAGTTTCGGCAGATGACCGTCTTGCAGCTTGCCGCCACATGGCCTGCCTTCCCGCAGGTGCGGCACACGTTGGGTTGGCCAGCGTACACCATGTAGCCCCGGCTTCCTCCGATGGAAAAGCTGGAGGGTGGGTGCAGGATGGTTCCGCTGGCGTCCACCTTCAAGGTGGCCTGGATCTGGCGCTTGCTGGTCCATATTCCGTGCCCGTCTTTCACGTCACTGCTGCTTCCTGCCCCATCGACAAACCTGTTGAGGAAAGTCAGCACATCGATGACGGGGATGTGGGGGTCGTACATTTGCACTGTGATAGTGCGTCTTCGCTGCGACGGGAGGGTGAACAGCGGCTCCCAAGTTAGCACTGAGCGCACCGGTTCACTCGCCTCCTTCAAACCCTTCAGGAACTTCAGGCAGAGGGTGACGGTTCTGAAGGTCACATCGAAGTAACCTCTCTTCGGGAGGTCCTGCAAGGCGAAGACGTCGGCGACTTTCATGCCACATGTTCCCAGCAGGATTTTCTTCACGAAAAGTTCCCGGTTGATCATTGTCTGTCCTTCCACTTTCTTTACCGCCACTCGGATGGTGTTTCGGACTCCCTGGTTCGCCGCTCGGTTGGCCGCCATCCGGGTTGCAGATTCCTCCTTTCGCTGTGAGTTTTGGCCGAAGCCTTCATTCTCTCGTTGCCCCAGTCCGGTCCTTGACAGGCCCAAAGGCCCGTCGAATCGTCAGTCGACATGCAGATTTTGTCTCCTCTCTCCAATTGGCGCCTGGCTCAAGCCAAAGGCCAGAGCCAGCAAAACTGGAAAAAACGAGTTTCTGCAGTCAGTCGATTTGCATATGAATGCCCAATCAACAGGTACTACACTTGATCTTAGCCAAAAGGCCGAGAAGGTACACTATCTATAGCCTTTGTTGCACAAGCCTTTAACGTCTTATCTCTTGCAACTTCTATATTGAAATGAACCTATTCCCTTATTTATATTGCAGTGATTTCCTTCTTTTACACTCTCCCCTGCTGTGATGAAAAAAGTCAATGTATTAACCTAACAACCCTTTTAGCTTCCTAATATATCATTAATGCCAACTAGCATGCTTATTTAATAATCTACATGTGCCGATCCTCAGAGTACAATGTCTTTGTCCCCGAAATGCATCCTTCTCAAAAGTTATCAGTGCCATTGAGGGACAAAGATAGAATTTGTGAGTGCACAGTTTAAACCAACTCTTCTTACATTAGCTGTTATGACATTTTTCTATATTAGAATAATGTAAAAACATAACTATATTCTTACACCTCTCCCAGCAGGTTACATGGCGATTGGGAGCAGGGGGTGGGGGATAGGGAATAGACCACTGAGTGTGGTGCAGGCTAGATGGACCAGCTGATCTTTCTCTGCCCATCATTCATATATAATTTGCAAAAGTGGGTGCCATGTCCCTTTAAGGGCACACAGGCTCCGTTGTCTGGCCAGGGCACTTTGCAGATTGCAATGTGGTTGTCCGTTTCAACCAGCATTTTAAGATCGATTTGCATCTGAAATACAGCATGATACATGGAGTGTGGGAGCGTGATCTCTCTCGGGCAGGACAAACTACAAGAGATAGGCCAAGTTAAAAACAGTTCAACTCCCCTTAGAAATACAGTTTTCTTCAAGACAATCATTTTACATCTATTAGGAAAGGATTATCATTTGAACACTTCCTTAAATATACTGCAATGCATTATGCAATACTTTATATAACTGCTAGTTTCTGGTTGATATTTTTTAAGAGTGACACTTGATGGAAGGAGATGTTTCCCTTCTGAAAAACCTTCCCTACACAAGGAAATCTGTGCAGAAAAGACAAAATCGGCAGAGAGAAGATGTCATTGTTTCAGCTGAGCTGAAGACACGGCGGGGGACGGGGTCCTTTTGGCCCGGGATAGGTGCGGGGTCCTTTTGGCCCGGGATGGCAGCGGTGTCGTTTTCTGTTTCCAGCCCAGCCTCAGCCCTTGGTCAGCAGGTTCCAGCCTCAGCCCTTGGTCAGTTCCCATTCCCAGCCTCAGCCCTTGGTCAACAGGTTCCAGCCTCAGCCCTTGGTCAGCAGGTTCCAGCCTCAGCCCTTGGTCAGTTCCCATTCCCAGCCTCAGCCCTTGGTCAACAGGTTCCAGCCTCAGCCCTTGGTCAGCAGGTTCCAGCCTCAGCCCTTGGTCAGTTCCCATTCCCAGCATCAGTCCTTGGTCAGCAGGTTCCAGCCTCAGCCCTTGGTCAGCAGGTTCCAGCCTCAGCCCTTGGTCAGCAGGTTCCAGCCTCAGCCCTTGGTCAGCAGGTTCCAGCCTCAGCCCTTGGTCAGTTCTCATTCCCAGCATCAGCCCTTTGTCAGTTCCCATTCCCAGCCTCAGCCCTTGGTCAGCAGGTTCCAGCCTCAGCCCTTGGTCAGTTCCCATTCCCAGCATCAGCCCTTGGTCAGTTCCCATTCCCAGCATCAGCCCTTCAGAGCGTCCCTCGTTGCCCTGGCAACATCAGTTTTGGGCGCGGGCCTTAAGCTCCACCCACAGAGCTTAAGGCCAATGTGCGGCGCGCCAAATTCAATGTTAATTCCGGCGAAACGTGGAACTTTTTTTTTCTGGCGTAGTCGGGCCACAAAAAAATCGGATGTACCTCTTCAACTGTGCCAAAAATCGTCCATGTGGAAAATTGAGCCCTTAATCCCAATCGGAACGATAGAAAAAAATTGTGCAGCAAGTTTAGTTGAGTGAAACCTGGGTGGAAGTATTGGAGGGAGGTTGTGTTAGGAGTTGGCTAGAATTCGCTGATCAGGGATCTCTTGGACACTGATCAGGGAACAAACTGAAGATGTCTAAATGTCAAGCTTTCCATCGCTTGGGCACCAGTCAGATTTGGGTTTAATGGCAAAAACATAACTTGGTTATGTGAGGAGCTAAACTGGACAATTGTTTGATTTATTTATGGAAACTGCTTAATTATACTCTGGCGAGAGACATTAGAAAGGAACGAATGTGCTGACTGGTGGACAGATCATTCTTTTGCCCTCATCAAATTGTGAGCGTGTTTTGCAGTTGGAGGGTTAATTGTTCCCTGCTGAGGTTTCACATCACACATTGTTCTGTTTCAGGCCAAGTATGAAGCTCGTGAAGTTTAAGAAGGGAGAAAGTGTTGGTCTCCGGCTTGCAGGTGGGAATGATGTGGGAATATTTGTTGCGGGAGTATTGGAAGATAGTCCTGCAGCCAAAGAAGGTCTGGAGGAAGGAGATCAGATCCTCAGGGTAAGGCAAAATATTTCTATTGAAGTCTACGAGTTGACTGTTTAATGAAGTCCTGAGGGGTGATTTCTTGACATGAGTTAAGTGTATGTACCATCAACAGTCTTTCTTGGCAAGTTGGAGTATTTTGTGGCTGAATGCTTATCAAAAACCAGCAACATAGCAGCCATCAGCGAGGTGCAAAGCAATGTTGGGTTCACTGACCGTGAAATCAATAAATCCCTAACCACAATAGTTTAAACCTTGCATTTTTCATCAAACCTTTCAAGGAGCTGTTACTCAGAATAGGAAATTAATTTAAATTGGTATATATCATGACTCCTTTGAAAATGTAGTACTCTTAGTGAACCTTTCAAATTCCATTTCCAGACATTGAGAGACCCGGCCTGGGGCTGTCATGCTATGCATTTTTTATGTATCCACAAATGGTTTAAAATGGGCAGCCGGCATCCCTGATGCATGGCGAAGTGAGGGGAACGGAAGAAGCTCAGCATGTGCTATCATTCAACTCTCGGTCTCCCACCACAGGTAAATAACGTGGATTTTGCAAATATCATCCGTGAGGAGGCAGTCCTGTTTCTGCTCGACCTTCCAAAAGGAGAAGAGGTCACTATCCTGGCACAGCAGAAAAAAGATGGTGAGCTGCTTCACTCTGGTTGCTAGTGAAAGGCTTGATGTGGATGTCTTAAAATTGTTCGTTATCCATAGAAAATGTGACCAGTTGTTGAAAAGATCCTGTAGATACTTAATTACTTAATGCATAAAGGCTTTAATTTTGAAAAAAAATCCTGGTTAACAGGCTCAAGGGTTGAATGGCCTACTCCTGTTGCTATTATTACTAACTTTGTCTACGTTTTATGTGCAGTCTTGTCTTTTAAGTTCATGGTAAAATCTTTGCTTGTTATAGTCTATCGGCGTATTGTGGAATCCGATGTGGGAGATTCCTTCTACATCCGGACTCACTTTGACTATGAAAAGGAATCGCCCTATGGCTTGAGTTTTAACCGAGGTGAGGTATTCCGGGTGGTGGATACACTCTATAATGGGAAGCTGGGCTCCTGGCTCGCCATTCGAATCGGCAAAAACCACAAGGAGGTGGAAAGAGGCATCATTCCAAACAGAAACAGGTGCGTGACCAGAACTTTCACCCAATAGCACTTTACTTTCACTTATATGATCTTTTGTCTACTGTAGAACTTAGGAAATTGGCACTGAAAACTACAACGTTGTAACACTTGCAAAGCAAGGAATAGGAGCCACGCCCTCCCATCCTGCACCGGAACTATACTGAAATGAAACCACAGCCCTCGGGAGTTGCTTTCGAACAGTGTATGCTATGTATCTGTCGCGCAGCATTTTGAACGTTGGAAGATTTATTTAGAAAATCTCAATTGCAGGCTAGAAAAAATATTCTGTTACCAATAAGAAGCAGGAGTCGGCTATTACGCTCTTTGAGCCTGCTCCACCATTCAGTAAGATCATGACTGATATATCTCAACTCCACCTTCCCGCACTGTTCCTATATCCCTTGATTCCCTTAGTGCTCAAAAAATGTTCACTGCAGCGTCAAATCGCAGCTCAGTTCCATGACCTGGTCACTGTCTAAATTGATGGAATATGTCTTTCATGTGTTGCGCTAACTAGAGCTGAGCAGTTGTCCAGTGTGCAGTACACACTCCCAAAGACCGCTGGTGGGGATCGTGCTGACTTTTGGCGATTTCGTGGACTTCGTAGCTCGAAGAGAAATCTGCGGAAAAGCAGAGAAGATCTTTCAGCTCAGCCGGTTCACACCAAGTTTCCAGCTTATGAGAGAGTCGTTCTTCGTGAAGGTAAAGAGGAAGAGGGTTGTGATCTTTTAAAGTGGGTCTTTATCTTCACTCTGAGAGGTTCTCTGTCCACCTCGTCCTCCATCACTCGCTCAGTGGAAGTATATGGGAACAGTTCCTCCTTTGTCAGAATTCCCTTCTGGAAAGGACAGTGTTTAACTGGTTGTGGGGTTGCCTTGGCCCACAGTAGGTGCAGTATAATACATTTCAACGTTTGTAATGATTTAGAAACCAGTGCTGTGTATAGTGGTGTGAGTGACACTTCTAACAGCACCATGAGACCTGAGCTAATGGTTCTATTACACACGATCCTATGAGCAATGATGCTTTGTAGTATTGGATCGAGTGATTTATTTACATAGCACAGCTTGGCGTATAACACAGGGTGCAGGTTGCTGGGACTGGTATCTGTTGTTTGGGGCCTTTTTTTTTTAATAAGATTAGCTTTGGACTGGAGGAGTTGACCTCTAAGTTATAAACTTTCCGTGTGGCAAGTGTATTGCCACTTACATCATGAAGGAGTGGAGTCCACATTTCATTTGGCATCTCGGGCACCCTTTAGAACTACACTCTTGTTGAGAGGAAATATGTTTCACAGTATATCTACTTGGCCTTGCTCACAGTTAGATGGAGAAGATGGCCTATGTTTTAGCTATGATACAACCAGGGGAGCTGTACGATGCCTGTGACCCAGACAGTGTGTGAGGAGCTGTACGATGCTTGTGACCCAGACTGTGTGTGGGGAGTTGTACCCTACCTGTGACCCAGACTGTGTGTGGGGAGTTGTACCCTGCCTGTGACCCAGACTCTGTGAGGAACTGTACGATGCCTGTTACAGTCGGGGACAGTAGGTCGAGATATCGCAGTTGGATTAAGAATGACTGGCATTCCTGTTACAGCATTACCCATTGCTTTCAGTAGATTGGGCTGTGACTATTACCAACTCGAGCATTTAATCTACATAAACTGCTGACAAAAAATGACTTTTTGTGAATGCGTGTAAAGGCCTCCCAATTCTGGAATTTCTGCCGTGCACCATTTTGTGCCAAAATAGATCCTGACATGATTAAAACCTCTGATGTATTT
Source organism: Pristiophorus japonicus (assembly GCF_044704955.1). Taxonomy (NCBI): domain Eukaryota; kingdom Metazoa; phylum Chordata; class Chondrichthyes; family Pristiophoridae; genus Pristiophorus; species Pristiophorus japonicus. Next base: position 62,303,139 of record NC_091997.1, read on the forward strand.
TTGGTCAACTGCCCATGTTCCTCTGTTATATATGCATCTATCCTGTAATATCAGTGATTGATCCCATATTTCCTCCCTCAGGCTAACTGGGTAAGCTGACAGACCAGTTGTATTCATACCTCATCTTTTGTATGCTGGATGTGGCCCACCGCTTGAATTGTCTAAACTAGTCAGAAGTGGTGTTGAAAAGATTAACTGTGGGTGATTTTTAATGTATGCTTACAGAGAACTGTATTTGACTATTTTGGGTTGTCTTTTTGAAGCTGGTTTCCTGAGGCCGGTGGTTATCTTTGGGCCTCTAGCTGATATTGCTCGAGAGAAGCTTGCACGGGAAGAGGCAGATTCGTATGAAATTGCAAGTAAGGTTTCTCTTTTTCTCCTTCACCTATGTTTCTAGGTAATGATTAGAGCTGGGGAGCAATTCTGTGGGTGTTGGCAATCCTCTATCCCTCACTAAAACGACCATAGTGCATGTGAGCGTGGGCACTGAATGTCATTGTTCGGGCCATCACAGCTGAGCAGGGCCATTGTCACTGAGCGGGAAACCAACGCGTCGTTCTCTGCCAATGTGTCAGCTGCCAGGAGCAGACTGTTGGGAAGGTGCCTTGGTTCTCCTTGCTGCCTCTTCAAAATATGCAACTAAGATTAGGATCTTGCCTGTCGTAACTAATTGTAATGCAGAGTAGATTGTCCTTAAGTTACATTTAGGTGAAACTCAACAGCACAGTATTTTATAGCTCAGTAGAGCAATATTGAAGTGAAGTGAACTCTGAGACTCTCTGCAACATAGTTCAGACTTAAACTTTCGGTGGTTTATCTTTAGGTTCCTAGCATCCCTTTCCCCAAAGTTATCCAAACCTGCACTAAACTACCCATGGCTGCTTTCCAAATGTTTTTTTATTCATTCACTGGTAGGGCCAGCATTTATTGCCCATCCCTAATTGCCCTTAATTGAGTGGCTTGCTAGGCCATTTTCAGAGGGCTTTTAAGAGTCACCCACTTTGCTGTGGTTTTGGAGTCACACATCGGCCAGACGGGGTAAGGACGGCAGACTTCCTTCCCTAAAGGACGTTGGTGAACCAGATGGGTTTTTACAACAATCCGGTAATTACATGGTCTTCAGTTACTGGAGTGAGGGACTTCAGTTACGCGGATAGACTGGAGAAGCTGGACTGGTTCTCCTTGGAGCAGAGAGGAGTAAGAGGAGATTTGATCGAGGTGTTCAAAATCATGAGGGGTCTGGACAGAGTAGTTAGACACAGACTGCTCCCATTGGCAGAAGGGCTGAGAACCAGAGGACACAGATTTAAGGTGATTGGCAGAGGAACTAAAAGCAGCATAAGAAAACACTTTTACGCAGCGAGTGGTCAGGTTCTGGAATGCACGGCCTGAAAGGGTGGTGGAGGCAGACTCGATCACTGCTTTCGAAAGGGAGTCGGATAAATACCTGAAGGAAAAAACTTGCAGGGCTACAAGGAAAGGCAGGGGAGTGCTCTTGCAGATAGCTGGCACGGGTTCGACGGGCCGAATGGTCACCACCTGTGCTGTAACCGTTCTATCGTCACCTTCTGTGCTGTAACCGTTCTATGATCACCTTCTGTGCTGTAACCGTTCTATGATCACCTTCTGTGCTGTAACCGTTCTATGATCACCTTCTGTGCTGTAACTGTTCTATCGTCACCTTCTGTGCTGTAACCGTTCTATGATCACCTTCTGTGCTGTAACCATTCTATCGTCACCTTCTGTGCTGTAACCATTCTATCGTCACCTTCTGTGCTGTAACCGTTCTATCGTCACCTTCTGTGCTGTAACCGTTCTATCGTCACCTTCTGTGCTGTAACCATTCTATGATCACCTTCTGTGCTGTAACCGTTCTATGGTCACCTTCTGTGCTGTAACCGTTCTATGATCACCTTCTGTGCTGTAACCATTCTATGATCACCTTCTGTGCTGTAACCGTTGTATGATCACCTTCTGTGCTGTAACCGTTCTATGGTCACCTTCTGTGCTGTAACCGTTCTATGATCACCTTCTGTGCTGTAACCGTTCTATGATCACCTTCTGTGCTGTAACCGTTCTATGATCACCTTCTGTGCTGTAACCGTTCTATGATCACCTTCTGTGCTGTAACCATTCTATCGTCACCTTCTGTGCTGCAACCGTTCTATGATCACCTTCTGTGCTGTAACCGTTCTATCGTCACCTTCTGTGCTGTAACCGTTCTATGATCACCTTCTGTGCTGTAACCGTTCTATGATCACCTTCTGTGCTGTAACCATTCTATCGTCACCTTCTGTGCTGTAACCGTTCTATGATCACCTTCTGTGCTGTAACCGTTCTATCGTCACCTTCTGTGCTGTAACCGTTCTATGATCACCTTCTGTGCTGTAACCGTTCTATGATCACCTTCTGTGCTGTAACCGTTCTATGATCACCTTCTGTGCTGTAACCGTTCTATCGTCACCTTCTGTGCTGTAACCGTTCTATCGTCACCTTCTGTGCTGTAACCATTCTATGATCACCTTCTGTGCTGTAACCATTCTATGATCACCTTCTGTGCTGTAACCGTTCTATGATCACCTTCTGTGCTGTAACCGTTCTATGATCACCTTCTGTGCTGTAACCATTCTATGATCACCTTCTGTGCTGTAACCATTCTATGATCACCTTCTGTGCTGTAACCGTTCTATGATCACCTTCTGTGCTGTAACCATTCTATGATCACCTTCTGTGCTGTAACCATTCTATGATCACCTTCTGTGCTGTAACCATTCTATGATCACCTTCTGTGCTGTAACCGTTCTATGATCACCTTCTGTGCTGCAACCGTTCTATGATCACCTTCTGTGCTGTAACCGTTCTATCGTCACCTTCTGTGCTGTAACCGTTCTATGATCACCTTCTGTGCTGCAACCGTTCTATGATCACCTTCTGTGCTGTAACCGTTCTATGATCACCTTCTGTGCTGTAACCGTTCTATCGTCACCTTCTGTGCTGTAACCGTTCTATGATCACCTTCTGTGCTGTAACCATTCTATGATCACCTTCTGTGCTGTAACCGTTCTATGATCACCTTCTGTGCTGTAACCATTCTATGATCACCTTCTGTGCTGTAACCGTTCTATGATCACCTTCTGTGCTGTAACCGTTCTATGATCACCTTCTGTGCTGTAACTGTTCTATCGTCACCTTCTGTGCTGTAACTGTTCTATCGTCACCTTCTGTGCTGTAACCGTTCTATGATCACCTTCTGTGCTGTAACCGTTCTATGATCACCTTCTGTGCTGTAACTGTTCTATCGTCACCTTCTGTGCTGTAACTGTTCTATCGTCACCTTCTGTGCTGTAACCATTCTATCGTCACCTTCTGTGTTGTAACCGTTCTATGATCACCTTCTGTGCTGTAACCGTTCTATGGTCACCTTCTGTGCTGTAACCGTTCTATGATCACCTTCTGTGCTGTAACCGTTCTATGATCACCTTCTGTGCTGTAACCGTTCTATGATCACCTTCTGTGCTGTAACCATTCTATGATCACCTTCTGTGCTGTAACCGTTCTATCGTCACCTTCTGTGCTGTAACCGTTCTATCGTCACCTTCTGTGCTGTAACCATTCTATGATCACCTTCTGTGCTGTAACCGTTCTATGATCACCTTCTGTGCTGTAACCGTTCTATCGTCACCTTCTGTGCTGTAACCGTTCTATGATCACCTTCTGTGCTGTAACCGTTCTATCGTCACCTTCTGTGCTGTAACCGTTCTATGATCACCTTCTGTGCTGTAACCGTTCTATGATCACCTTCTGTGCTGTAACCGTTCTATGATCACCTTCTGTGCTGTAACCATTCTATGATCACCTTCTGTGCTGTAACCGTTCTATGATCACCTTCTGTGCTGTAACCGTTCTATCGTCACCTTCTGTGCTGTAACCGTTCTATGATCACCTTCTGTGCTGTAACCGTTCTATCGTCACCTTCTGTGCTGTAACCGTTCTATGATCACCTTCTGTGCTGTAACCATTCTATGATCACCTTCTGTGCTGTAACCGTTCTATGATCACCTTCTGTGCTGTAACCGTTCTATGATCACCTTCTGTGCTGTAACCGTTCTATCGTCACCTTCTGTGCTGTAACCGTTCTATGATCACCTTCTGTGCTGTAACCGTTCTATCGTCACCTTCTGTGCTGTAACCGTTCTATGATCACCTTCTGTGCTGTAACCGTTCTATCGTCACCTTCTGTGCTGTAACCATTCTATGATCACCTTCTGTGCTGTAACCGTTCTATGATCACCTTCTGTGCTGTAACCGTTCTATGATCACCTTCTGTGCTGTAACCGTTCTATGGTCACCTGTGCTGTAACCGTTCTATGGTCACCACTGATGCTAGCTTTCTAGTCCAGATTTATTAACTGAATATAAGTTCCCCAGCTGCGGTGGTGGGATTTGAACGCGTGTCTCCCGATCAGGCCTCTGGATTACTCGTCCAGTAACATAACCACTATGCTACCATACCCTGTATGTGAATTGATCGAAATGTTAATTTGCACTTATTCAATTTCAAATTGAGTGGAAGGTACTTTGGAACTAATCTCTAGTTACTAATCTCCAGTTACAGCAGACCTTGTCACCTCTCGTACCGCATCCTAATGCAACCCAGATCTGGAATGGTGCAGCCAGTTCCCTTGTAGAACCCATACTCATATTTCACCGACACAGAATTTGATGTTACTGTATTTGGAGATAATAGTTAATTGTATCAATGTTCTATTAAACAAATAAATCATACTGTAAGTAGTAAAGTGGAGTTGAATGAAGTAGAAATGAGACTAAAGTTTAACTTTGCCTCTTTGGCTTTTAATGTTTTTCCATTTAAATGGCTTTCTTCTTTGGCAGGGAGTGAGCCCAGAGATGCTGGCACTGATCAGCGCAGTTCCGGTATTATTCGACTACATACAATCAAACAAGTCATCGACAGAGTAAGGTTACTTTGTGTCTCTGTGAATGAACAGCTTTTGATTGAGAGTCTGAAGTGGATTTTATATTCCGAAATGCCTTTCTGCCTTTGTGTTATGTTAGGATAAGCACGCGGTGTTGGACATTACTCCAAATGCAGTGGACCGCTTGAATTACGCACAGTGGTACCCAATCGTACTTTTCCTAAACCCTGATTCCAAACAAGGTGTTAAGACCATGCGACAAAGACTCTGTCCCGAGTCCCGAAAGAGTGCCAGGAAGTTGTTTGAGCGTGCCTTGAAACTGCGCAAGAACAATCATCACCTCTTCACATGTGAGTAAAAGCATACCAATCGTGGAGTACACCTCACCTGTACTCGTCAATGTGCAGCAAGTACTGCTGAATTTTTGAGTAACTCAGGTTTTTATAACATTTCTAAATTATACCAGGGCATTTGGACTACCTTTTACATATAATGTTAAATATTATAAAAGCTCTTGCATTTGCATAGCATCTTTCACAATCTCAGGACATCCCAAAGTGCTTCACAGCCAATGCAATACTTCTAAGGTGTAGTCACTTATACAACAACACTTTTAAATCGAGGCGTTGCTTAACCAGAGACCAAGGTAGGTCAGTGAGCACAGGGGTGCTGAGTGAGCGCGACTGGGTGCGAGTTAGGACACGGGGCACAGGGGGTGATGGGTGAGTGGGACTCGGTGCAAGTTAGGACATGGGGCAGTGAGCACAGGGGCGATGGGTGAGTGGGACTTGGTGCGAGTTAGGACATGGGGCAGTGAGCACAGGGGCGATGGGTGAGCGGGACTGGGTGCGAGTTAGGACACGGGTCAGTGAGCACAGGGGGTGATGGGTGAGCGGGACTGGGTGCGAGTTAGGACAGGGGGTGATGGGTGAGCGGGACTGGGTGCGAGTTAGGACACGGGGCACAGGGGTTGATGGGTGAGTGGGACTCGGTGCGAGTTAGGACACGGGGCAGCACAGGGGGTGATGGGTGAGCGGGACTCGGTGCGAGTTAGGACACGGGGCAGCACGGGTTGATGGGTGAGCGGGACTGGGTGCGAGTTAGGACACGGATCAGTGAGCACGGGGTGATGGGTGAGCGGGACTTGGTGCGAGTTAGGACACTGGGCACCGGGGGTGATGGGTGAGCGGGACTGGGTGCGAGTTAGGACACGGGTCAGTGAGCACGGGGGTTATGGGTGAGCGGGACTGGGTGCGAGTTAGGACCCGGGGCACAGGGGTTGATGGGTGAGTGGGACTGGGTGCGAGTTAGGACATGGGGCAGTGAGCACAGGGGGTGATGAGTGAGCAGGATTGGGTGCGAGTTAGGACACAGGGCAGTGAGCACAGGGGGTGATTGGGACTGGGTGCGAGTTAGGACATGGGGCATGGGGTGATGGGTGAGCAGGACTCGGTGCGAGTTCGGACACGGGTCAGTGAGCACGGGTTGATGGGTGAGTGGGAATCGGTGCGAGTTAGGACAGGGGGCGATGGGTGAGCGGGACTGGGTGCGAGTTAGGACATGGGCAGCAGAGCTTTGAATGAACTCAAGTTTCTGGAGGCTGCAAGGTGGGAAGCCAGGCAGGAGAGCATTGGAAGAGTCGAGGTCTAAAGGTAACAAAGGCATGGATGAGATATTGAGCAGATGATGAGCTGAGGCAGGGACTGAGACAGGCGATGTTAGAGGTGGAAGTGGTGGTCTTTATGATAGAGATGGTATGGGGTCGGAAACTCATCTCGGTCACACAGGACACCATGGTTCAGCCTCCTACAGTGGCCAGGGAGTCGCTGGCTCGGAAACTGAGTGTGGCTAAAGACATTGGGCCTGAAGTTCTGGTCGGAGGCTTCCTTCGGCTGAACGCCGCCAATCCAAGAATTTTTTAACGGGAGTACCTGGTGGTCCCGGAAGCACTTGAGATTCCGGTGGAAGGCCTTCTCTTCCTGCGCCCCGGCCTCGAGGTTCGCACTAAGAAGCTGGAGTCACGTGTGACTGGACAACCAATCAGGCTACGGTATTCTCATTGATTGCGATCGGAACTCCGTATCTCCGAGTTCTTATTGCTATCAATGAGGAAAAAAAACACATTCAACACCACATAAAATAAAAAAAAACACCTCGCATATTTAAAATAAATTGAAATTAAAGTTAATTCAATTTTTAAAAAATATATATATTTTAGGGGGGTAGTTTAAGTGTTTTAATAGAGTTTAAAATAAACTTACCTTAGTGGACAGGGTTTTTAACATAAAAATGTATATTTAAATGTTATTTTTATGTTTTAAAACTCTTACACTGGTTAAAAGAGGCTATGCACCTGCTTTTACCAGGCGTCAGAGTTTTAAGGACATTTGCTGGGCAGGAGTTGAGCAAATAGCCCAATCTCGCCCGGGCGAATGTCCTGGCTGCAGGGATGCATTCCATCTGTCAAGTCAAAACTTGACCGATTGGAAAAGCCGTTTTTTGGTGCTTGCGCATTGCGTGTCGAAAACCGGTCTTTGTGGGGCCTCGCGGGATCCGTACATATTCCGTAGACCCCGCGAGGCTGGAATTTTAGCCCCTACGGTTTGGGTCTTCCCAATATTTAATTGGAGGAAATTTCTGCTCATCCAATACTGGATGGCGGACAAGTAGTGTGACAAATAGAGGCAATAGAAGGTCGAGGGGGGTGGTGGTGAGGTAGAGCTGGGTGTCGTCGGTATATATGTGGAAACAAATGTGCTTTTGGATGATGTTGCTGAGGGGCAGCATGTCGATGAGAAATAGGAGTGGGCCAAGGATAGATGGAGTCAAAGTGTCTCGGGGAAAGCAAACCCTGATCAAATGAAGAGAGACCATGCTTGTAATGCATCCTTGCAGCATCTCCCCACATGAAGCAGATCTTTATCACTGCTCTTTGATGTGGAGTATGGTTGCTGTATTTTTGTTCCAGATTGGATTGAAAGTTCCAGCATGAAGCTGCTTGGACCCCAGAATAAATGAGCTGCTGTTGTTTTGTTTAGTTCAGGCCGTTGCATTGTGTCGATCTCGGGGGCGTCAGGAGCCCAGGAGTGCAAAAGTTGGAGCTCAATAAAAAGTTAACCAATAGCCTGTTGTTTAAATTTAAGCATTATGTTGCTGTTTTCATTTATTTTTGCTTCTGTCTAACTTTGTGGTACAATAAGTTTGGTTAGTAGTTTAGCCTTAGTTATGCGATCTTTCAGTGGCGTTTTCTGCTGTTTTGGGAAGATCTGAAGGACAACCCCAACAGAAGAGGGAGTTCATTGTTCACCTTGATGCAACACCATCCCAAATTTCTTGCACATAAGTTCAAGTTTCAGTGTGTAGGAAGTGCCTTTGGGATCTGGCTTTTGCATTGTGCACGAATAAAGGGTTTAGGAAGAAGCCCAAATTGTGACGGTTTTCATCATTTTTCTTTTACAGCTAACATTAATTTGAATTCAATGAACGAAGGCTGGTATGGGGCACTGAAAGAATCTGTTCAGCAGCAACAGAACCAGTTAGTTTGGGTATCAGAGGGAAAGGTACGACGGAAATTTATTCTAACTTGAGTCAAACTGCAAAGAGCGTTTTTCTTTTTTAATATGTATTTTTTCTCCTCCTCCCCACTGCACGATGCCCTGAGCAAGCAGGTACAGCTTCTTCTCATACCTGTGCCTATACTAACCGCTGACAGGGCAGTCTGAGCTGTGTGGCTTGCCTCTCCCTGATTATAGCAAACATCTAGCATTCTTCCTACGTATTCCTCATCAGCACTATAACATGAAATTGTGCCAACCCACCTCTCCTCTGGAGAAACGTGCAGGGGTGTTTTTGTTGTTTGAAACCTGTGAGCTTATGAACTCTATGAAGCATTCCTGAAAGCGAAAGTAGCCGCAATAGACCTGTTAATGTTTATCATTTAGAAAGAAAGTTGAAGACTAAGTGGATACTGAGCCATACAAGTAAGGTGTTAGGTTTGAACATTGTGCTGAGTGGGAGTGTTACGACTGTCTCCCTAGTCCATGGTGGGGAATAAATCAGCCAGGATTCCCACTCCTGATCACTGCTGAGTGTTCCTTCTGGGAAAGTACACATTTATGGAATCAGGCTTGTGAAGAATGGCCACTTGAACATTGCACTTGAAGGTTGTTACTACTTCCCCCTCTCCACAATCTCAGCAAAGTCACCACATTCAAGAGAAGCAGTTAAGGGGAGGAAGGTCAGAGGAATTGATTTAGTTAAAAAAATCCTTCTCATTCCTAATGATCTAGTTGGCTAATGAGTTTTAGTAAAACATTTTGTTTAACTGGTGTGATGTTTGTGTAATTGCGTGATGGTCTGCTCAGGTTTGGCGTGTTCCTCCTGTAGGCTGATGGTACAGCAGAGGACGACCTTGACTTGCATGATGATCGTTTGTCGTACCTCTCGGCTCCAGGCAGTGAGTACTCCATGTACAGCACAGACAGTAGACACACTTCAGACTACGATGACACAGACACAGAAGGGGGTGCTTACACTGACCAAGAATTGGATGAGACTCTCAATGATGATATTGGTCCGACAGAATCTGCCATAACTAGGTCCTCTGAGCCTGTAAGAGAAGATTCGTCAATGATGCATCCTGAGTCCATGGTCCAGACATTCCCTTCCTATCCAGTACAGGTGCAACGAGTGGACTCTCCTGTCTATAAGCCTTTAATTAATCAACCGGTGAGTTCAGTCTGTGAGCAAAGCAATTGGATTTTCAGTTCATTAAATGTCTATTCGAGCTATAATATACTGTGTTATAGCCAGAGTTAATTATGGTAGTACTACTTTATTTGGAAGGTCAACAACTTCATTTATATAGCACCTTTCGAATAGAAAACCATCCCAGGGTGCTTCAGAGGTGTAAGGGGAAAATGATCACTATTTGGTACACAATTTCAAAACCTGCAAGTATAGTGAACAGTGAGGAGGATAGTGATAGACTTCAGGAGGACATCGACAGGCTGGTGGAATGGTCGGACATGTGGCAGATGAAATTTAAAGCTGAAAAGTGATATATTTTGGGAGGAAGAACAAGGAGAGGCAATATAAGCTAAAGGAGGTGCATGAACAGAGACCTGGGAAAGATTGCAAAGTGCTGCAGTACAGCGGGACCTGGGGGTATTTGTGCATGAAACACAAAAGGATAGTATGCAGGTACAGCAAGTGATCAGGAAGGCCAATGGTATCTTGGCTTTTATTGCTTTGGAGTATAAAAGCAGGGAAGTCTTGCTACAGCTATACAGGGTATTGGTGAGGCCACACCTGGAATACTGCGTGCAGTTTTGGTTTCCATATTTACGAAAGGATATACTTGCTTTGGAGGCAGTTCAGATGAGGGGGTTGACTTATGAGGAAAGGTTGAGTAGGTTGGGCCTCTACTCATTGGAATTCAGAAGAATGAGAGGTGATCTTATCGAAACGTACAAGATTATGAGGGGGCTTGACAAGGTGGATGCAGAGAGGATGTTTCCGCTGATGGGGGAGAATAGAACTAGAGGGCATGATCTTAGGATAAGGGACCGCCCATTTAAAACTGAGATAAGGAGAAATTTTTTCTCTGAGGGTTGTAAATCTGGAATTCACTGCTTCAGAGAGCTGTGGAAACTGGGACATTGAATAAATTTAAGACAGAAATAGACAGTTTCTTAAACGATAAGGGGATAAGGGGTTATGGAGAGAGGGTGGGGAAGTGGAGCTGAGTCCATGATCAGATCAGCCATGATCTTATTGAATGGCGGAACAGGCTCGAGGGGCCGTATGGCCTACTCCTGTTCCTATTTCTGATCTTATGTATATGTGCGCAACTTATTAAAGGTGACAGGGCAGTTTGAGAAAGCAGTTAAAAAACCATGTTGGAGCTTGGGCTTCTTAACTAGAGGCAGAGGGTACAAAAGCAAGGAAGCTATGCTGAACCTGTATAAAACACTGGCCCAGCCTCAACTGGAGTATTGTGTCCAATTCTGGGAACCGCACTTTCAGAAGGATGTGAAGGCCTTGGAGAGGATGCAGAAAAGATTTACGAGAATGGTTCCAGGGATGAGGGACTTCAGTTACATGGATAGACTGGAGAAGCTGGGGTTGTTCTCCTTCGAGCTGAGAAGGTTGAGGGGAAATTTGATTGAGGTGTTCAAAATCATGAGGGGTTGAGACAGAGTAGATAGAGAGAAACTGTTCCCATTGGTGGAAGGGTCAAGAGCCAGAGGACACAGATTTAAGGTGATTGGTAGAAGAACCAAAGGTGACATGAGGAAAACTTCTTTATGCAGTGAGTGGTTAGAATCTGGAATGGACGGCCTGAGAGGGTGGTGGAGGCAGATTCAATTGTGACTTTCAAAAGAGAATTAGATAAGTACCTGAACGAAAAAAAATTGCATGGCTACAGGCAAAGGGCAGGGGAGTGGGACTACCTGAGGTGCCCTTGCAGAGAACCGGCACAGGCTCGATGGGCTGAATGGCCTCCTTCAGTGCTGTCAGCATTCTGATTCTAAGCCAAAGGAGGAGATATTAGGAGAGGGTGACCAAAAGCTTGATCAGAGACGTGGGCGTGAGGAAGCTGGAGAGGATTTAGGAAGGGAATTCCAGAGCATGGAGTGAAGGTGGCAATGCACAAGAGTCTCGATTCAGAGGCTGGGGGAGTGGGGGAGGTTACAGAGATGGGATCTAAACACAAGGATACATTTGTGATAGGGGCCTGGGAGCCAATGTAGGTCAGCGAGGACAGGAGTGATCAGCTCGTGAGTTGGTGCAGGAGAGTAGATGGGCAGCAGAATTTGTGATGAGCGGATGAGGCAGCTGAATGGATGGCCTCCGACTTGCAACAAAGTAGTCCGTTGGCTTCTCGCAGTTCGAGCTGAGGGCAGAGAAGAAGGGTTTAAAGAGACCATTGGTCGTGGAGAAAAGTAGCTGAGTATCTTTGTAAGCAGGATGGTTATAGCAGGGGGCGGTTTTAGCAGATACTATCTATTGTCCATCCAGATCTGCTGACAGATGGTCAATCCAATTGTGCACTAAATATGCTCGTCTGCACCCCTTAGGCTTGAGGGAGCGGAGAACATGTCAGGGAAAACACAGGATTGTGTCCTGGAGTTGATGTGTGTTAGCTGGAATCGCTCTTCCATTTAACAAATACAAACTACTTATTTTTCAGTCCGAAATATCAGCAGTTATGTGAGCATTGCTTGATTGATTAGATGTAGTCCTTACTACTAGGGGGATCAAGGGGTATGGCAAGAAAGCAGGAATGGGGTACTGAAGTTGCATGTTCAGCCATGAACTCATTGAATGGCGGTGCAGGCTAGAAGGGCTGAATGGCCTACTCCTGCACCTATTTTCTATGTTTCTATGAAGGTTATTCTGTAAGTCTTTAACAGGCCAGTTCATTGAGATTTTAATCAGGAAAATCTTATTGATTTAATAATTTTCTGCGTAAAATGAAGAAACCATACAAAGTATTTAACCCGGTACAGACAGCCATTCGATATAAAAGACCATTATACTTCTGAATATAAAATTACACAACACACTGTACCCATCAATTGTTCTGTCACAAAGCATTGTTGTTGAGCCTGTCCTAGTTGGCATGGTAGAGTACTGTGCACACATGGCATCATTAAATGAGGTTCTGACATGGGAGTGACTTACCCTTTGTGCTGCTCTAAATAAGGAATGGGCTTTCCACCAGCAAGCCACCTTGCGTCAATGTGGAGGTAACAGGCTCCTAGCTCAGCAAAGGCTGTGGGTGTAGAGATGTATAATATCCAGCAGCAGATTAAGGCTCTCTAGCAGTTGTGATTGGTGCAAACAGTCTGATTGTCAGAGAACTGGCAGCATTCTAGATATGAATCTACAAATGTGCCAGTGAGTGCAGGTTAGCTGTTCCTGTTAACTAAGTGACAAAAAGCCAGTACTGGTATTTCTGCTCAACAATAACGCAGCCGGAGACTGGCAGTGCAGTGCACAAGTCACTCTCCAGAGATTGGCCCAATTTTACAAATCTGTCTGAAAGCCTTAAAATCCCCCTCATTAAGCCATGAGTGTATGTGTGTCTTAACTTGAACCTGGGCTAGCAGACCCCATGCACCTGTCTGAATTTATCATTTCCCACAACAGGTATCCTCAAACTGAAGAGGGTGAATTTATTTTTTCCAGTGGGTGTCTCAATATTAGTTCTGCTAATCATTAATGTGTAATTTTTGAACTCAATTATAATACTGTTAAATTAATTTGTACATTTACAACGAAGTTAGTTAATAAATTATTGGATGATGCAAATTTGTGAAATCGTGATTATGAATTTTACACCGTATGGGATTAATTTCTATTTATTTTTTGAAGCATTTTCTGTTTAAACCAACATGACTGTTGTATTGTGAATTATTTGTTAAGAATACTGCTATAATAAGTCAACTTCTCTTAGTTTGCCAAGGATGCACCTTGTAGACAACATAAATTGTTAAACTATTTCATTTTATCTTGGACATTTCACAGAAAGCAGAGATTCCTCCTGCAGTCCCCAATTCATCCCAGAATCTTGAATCAATTTCTGTGGTGACCGAGCCCTCTCCAGTCAATACCACAGTAGATCTAACCAATGTAAGACTGGAGGATATCGCCCCTCCTCCCCACAGCAGTCCTGAACCCCAGATCGACCCCTACAACAAACCCAGCCCTGAGCCTCCTCGGGTCATTCGTTCTGTCAGTCCTGAGAGGCTGAGAGATCCAGAACCGACAGCAGCTCGAACCGCAGAACCAACAAAGGTACCACTTGCTGCACAAACCTTGGCATGCCTTCTGTACAGCGCTTCTGCTCGCAAATGCTCAACCACTTGCTCTGCTTTTATAGCCAATCACATTGCTGAAGTTAGAGGCCAGACCAAATATGTGTATTAAGCAAAATAACAACTGCCAGCTTTAATGGTGGAGAGGGGATAGAGGAGTTTGTGGTGCCTAAACTCCCTCAATAGATGTTACTGGCCTGCTTTGTAAATACTGTGCATGAAAATATTTACTGACTATTATAAGGCAACTGTATTAACATTTTATATTTAATCAGAAAATTCCCATTCTTTCTAACAGCAAAGTACTATCAAACACATTCAATTTTATAAACTAATCATCAAACAAATTGATGTAATTGAGAATGAAAACCAGTTTCCATTGCATTGAGAAATGTGAAGAGATTGTTAATGCTAATCGAGTTGGTTTGGCCTATTCCTTGAACTTTTTGCTTTGCTTTAAGACCTTTCTGCAATTCCTCGTTTGCTCCTCTTGCATGATTCTCCATGCTGGCCTGGCCTCTGTACCTTTCGTGGACTGCAAGTAGCATTGCTGTGGCATGATTGATGGGGATTCTGGTGCCACTACAAACATCAGCATGTTTGCAGATATTTCTTTCTCACAACTTAACTCGCACAGATCCATTTGTGTGGATATTTGTGTGTCCTGTTAAATCTGACTATTGAAGAAGATGGATTTGAATTCGCAGAGCACTGAGAGTTTAGCAATACTCTGTAATTGTGTTCAAATATAACCCCTCTATTGATCAGTTGAGTCGAGTTTTTGCATCTGTTAAGATAAAGCCATAGATACTCTGTTGTGAAAAAAATTCATCGCGTACTACAACAGTTACATTTGTAATCTGGTTTTGTTCATGGCAACACAACTTTGATTAAAAAGGACTTTTTAAAAAAAAACATTGCACAAATACACCTCCTGGCAGCTGTACTCGCTGATTAAATTATCCCAATGCATGCTCTGTGAGTCTGTATATAAAATTTTCTCAAGTTTTTGCTCTGTAGTTTTGAGATTGTGGTAGCTGAAACTTCTCTCTCTCTCTCTCTCTCTCTCGAGGAATGTCTGGCAGGCAAAGTGCCTCTGTATGTAGCAGGCATTGCCACAGAACTGTATCCTTTTAACCAATCATTTTATCTGCATTAGCAAGCTCCCGAATTTAAAATCAATGCCAGGCCCTTCCGATGCATGTTTTTTATTGATTCATGGAATGAAGGCGTCTCTGGCAAGGGCAGCATTTATTGCCTATCCCTAATTGCCCTCGAAGATGGTAGTGAGCTGCCGCCTTGAACCGTATGCGTGTGGTGAAGGTGTTCCCACAGTGCTGTTAGGGAGGGAGTTCCTGGATTGCGACGATGAAGGAACGGCGATATATTTCCAAGTCAGGATGGTGTGTGATTGAGAACTGGTTGTCAGACAGGAAGCAAAGAGTAAGAGTAAATGGGTACTTTTCAGAATGGCAGGCAGTGACTAGTGGGGTACCGCAAGGTTCTGTGCTGGGGCCCCAGCTGTTTACATTGTACATTAATGATTTAGACGAGGGGATTAAATGTAGTATCTCCAAATTTGCGGATGACACTAAGTTGGGTGGCAGTGTGAGCTGCGAGGAGGATGCTATGAGGCTGCAGAGTGACTTGGATAGGTTAGGTGAGTGGGCAAATGCATGGCAGATGAAGTATACGGTGGATAAATGTGAGGTTATCCACTTTGGTGGTAAAAACAGAGAGACAGACTATTATCTGAATGATTAGGAAAAGGGGAGGTGCAACGAGACCTGGGTGTCATGGTACATCAGTCATTGAAAAAGTGGTAAAAACAGAGAGACAGACTATTATCTGAATGATTAGGAAAAGGGGAGGTGCAACGAGACCTGGGTGTCATGGTACATCAGTCATTGAAGGTTGGCATGCAGGTACAGCAGGCGGTTAAGAAAGCAAATGGCATGTTGGCCTTCATAGCGAGGGGATTTGAGTACAGGGGCAGGGAGGTGTTGCTACAGTTGTACAGGGCCTTGGTGAGGCCACACCTGGAGTATTGTGTACAGTTTTGGTCTCCTAACTTGAGGAACGACATTCTTGCTATTGAGGGAGTGCAGCGAAGGTTCACCAGACTGATTCCCGGGATGGTGGGACTGACCTATCAAGAAAGACTGGATCAACTGGGCTTGTATTCACTGGAGTTCAGAAGAATGAGAGGGGACCTCATAGAAACGTTTAAAATTCTGATGGGTTTAGACAGGTTAGATGCAGGAAGAATGTTCCCAATGTTGGGGAAGTCCAGAACTAGGGGACACAGTCTAAGGATAAGGGGTAAGCCATTTAGGGCCGAGATGAGGAGAAACTTCTTCACCCAGAGAGTGGTGAACCTGTGGAATTCTGTGGAAAACAACACAGAAAGTTGTTGAGGCCAATTCACTAAATATATTCAAAAGGGAGTTAGATGAAGTCCTTACTACTCGGGGGATCAAGGGGTATGGCGAGAAAGCAGGAATGGGGTACTGAAGTTGCATGTTCAGCCATGAACTCATTGAATGGTGGTGCAGGCTCGAAGGGCCGAATGGCCTACTCCTGCCCCTATTTTCTATGTTTCTATGTGATTGGGAGGGGAACTTGCAGGTGGCAGTGTTCCCATGCGCCTGCCGCCCTTGTCCTTCAATGGTGAAGCTCCTGGGTTTGGCATTTCATTTTCCCTTCCATGGACCTCCACTGTTCAGATAGGAAAGGGCATTGCCAGGGGCCTGATGATGACAGCAGCTGCCTCTGCATGCTCTCTGGCAGGGAGTAATGCATGTATTAAGAAGAAATTAACTTATTGCTTTAATTTGAGGCTTTTTAAAATAAAAAGGTATAATTTTGCCTGGTTGCAACAGTTTAATTCCATCTGATGTGTATTGCTGCCCTCCAAATGTAATGCACTAAATGGCTGTTTATTGGAATACTTTTGACTGCCAAGCATAACATTTTCAGTTAGCTTTTTATTTAGACATAATTGAGCAAATCAAATTAACTTTAAAGGTAAGTCACAGTTCATCCTGCCCACAAACAGGCTTATTTGCCCTATAATAACTAATAATCATTTAGAGCCTTGAAATGGCTAGTTATCAAATTGATTGATGATTTTAAGATAAACCTTTTAAACCTCACTTAACATTGCATTCCGGTCGAGAATTGTGTGTTGTTATGTTTACTCGTGTTCACACATCCGTCTATAATCTCAAATTTAGTTTCTTTAATCCTTTTTGATCACATCCACTATTTCTTTCCGCTCTCAATTCTTCTGCTTTTAGAACTTTAGTCTTTTTCTTACTCTTGTAATTCTTGGGGTTTATCTTAAAATATTCCAGTATTTATCATATTTCCTGACATAGTTAAAACATACAGTTGGAAACAAATTTGCTTTCCATCTGCAAAATTGGAAAAAAACATGCAAATATTGGAAATCAGAAATAAAATACTGGAAGTACACAGCAGATCCAAAATGACAAGTTAATATTTTGATTCTGGATCCGCAGTCAGATATTGTTTTGATGAAGGATCTGTACTTGAAATGTTGACATACTTTTGGTCTGCAGATGGTGATGGAGTTGTTGTGTACTGACAGCGGTTTCAGCTTGCCCACTGTCGCTGTGTGCTTAACGGTCCTCTTTGCTCTGTAGATGTACAAAAAGGACTCGTACAACGATGAGCTTCCAAGGCAGAATTATGATGTCAAGCAGCCAGCAGGTAACCATCCTTTACTGCGAATCGATAAAGAACGACAAATTTATGAACTGCAGCAGCATCGAGAATACGAGCATCAGCCACCTTATAGGCATGAATCACAAACGAAATACGACCAGCAGCTCTCTCCAAGTTATGGGTCTGTATCGCATTATGATGAAAACCTACCTAGTTACAATGACAAGTGGGCACATTATAATGAAAAACCCACTCACCACTACCAACCTGAACCTTATTTTCAAGACCAGCATCCACAAGATTATGAACCAAAGCATATAGAACACTACCCGGACCATGACTACCAACCACATCACGAAGAGCCACCACCTGCAGGCTATGAGAACAGATTGCCACGCTACGATAAGCCACTTAAAAGTTACAAACCTCCACAGCCACATTACAATGATCAACCCCTTCATGGCTATGACCCTCCTCCTCGATATGAACACAACCCACAAGCTTTTCACCCACCAACATCCAGGTCTCCAGAACCCCAGCAGCAGTACTTTGATTCCCAAGCCAGGACCTATGACCAGGGTACATCCCAAGGGTATAATTCCCTCCCGCGGAAATTTGAACCGGTCCATAACATGGATGCTTCCTTTCCTCCTCCTCCACCGCCTCACTCTAAAGCAGCCGAGTCTGTGCATTCAGTCAGTAAACCACTGCCACCATCACCCGCAAAGCCACATGTTGTGGACGACGTAGACCCAGCAATGAAGCCACAATCTGTGCTTACCCGAGTGAAACTCTTTGAAAGCAAGAAATCCACTTCATTGAAGAGCAAGGACCCCACTGAATTGGCGCCTGGAAGGGTGGGTAAAGTCATTGAATATAACTGTATCCAGCATGGTAAAAGTTAATTATACTCTTTACATGACACTGCTTTGTTTGGGTCTCTTGGTAAGATCGTACTCTAATCTCTTGGTATAAAACTCTGGTTAGGTTTTGCACTTTGGGAAATAATTTCTACCTTCATTTGACTTTGAATCTTTAAGGGAGAATTCCAGCAATCCATTGCTAATGTAACTGTACTTAGGCATGCAGTTTTTAAACCACATTATGGCGGGTTGCACTATTGCTAACTCTGCTTTGAAGATTTCAGACAATTAGTCATATTTCAAATTACTTATAGCTAAAACTTTTTTTTTTTCGGAAGCTCATTTTAATTTTCTTTGAATTTGTGGCTGTGTTGATTGCCCTAACCTTTTCACATCACACTATTTGCATATAAATGGGTTTCACTGTGCTTGTGTAAATGGCTTCTGGGGTTTTTTTGGTCAAGCCTGCTGGTTTGACTAAATTAATTTTGGCACTGCATTTCTGAGGAGCATGTCCTTTTGCATGTTGTAAATATTTAATTTGTGTAAAGCACTTCCATGGCCTGTACTATTGCAGAAGATGAGCTTTGTTTTTACTAGGAGTTATTTTTTTCAAGTGTGGTATAAAATTGTACAGAAAGCCCTCTGCTGGATTTTGAAATAAAAACAAAAGTGCTGGAAATACCCAGCAGATGTGCAGTATCTGAGCGAACAAATGGATAACTGCGCTGGGCCCACCTGGGATGTTAGTCGTTGTATACTTCAAAACTGACACATCTGTGTACTTTCAACATTTTTTGTTTGCTTTGTATTAAATTGCAAATTCACAAGTCTGTTGACTAAAACATTTTAAAATAAATTTAATTCATGTTACAAATAGCCAAACAGTCAAATAATTTTGACATTTGATTACATAGGATATACGACACAGAAACAGGCCATTCGGCCCAACCAGTCCAGTCCACTCTAGCTGCCTCCTGTCTTTCCTCATCTAACCCTATCAGCATAACCCTCTGTTCCCTTCTCCCTCATATGCTTACCTAATAGTCCCTTAAATGCATCTATGCTATTTGCTTCAACCACTTCGCTCCCCATAACCCTTTACTCCCTTATTGTTCAAAAACCTGTCTATCTCTGCCTTAAATATATTCAAAGACCCAGCCTCCACAGCTCTCTGGGGCAGAGAATTCCACAGACTTACAACTCAGAGAAGAAATTCCTCCTCATCTCAGTTTTAAATGGGCAGGCCCTTATTCTGAGACTATGTCCCCTAGTTTTAGTTTCCCCCATGAGTGGAAATAGACTCTCTGCATCCATCTTGTCCAGCCCCCTCATTATCTTATGTTTCGATAAGATCACCTCTCATTCTTCTGAACGCCAATGAGTATAGACTCAACCTATCTTTATAAGTCAACCCCCTCATCTCCAGAGAAGGTTCACTAGGTTGATTCCGAACAGTCTCCAATGCAAGTATATCCTTTCTTAAATACAGAGACCAAAACTGTACACTGTACTCTAGGTGTGGCCTCACCAATACCCTGTACAGTTGTAACAGGACATCTCTGCTTTTATACTTTACTCCCTTGCACTAAAGGCCAACATTCCATTTGCCTTCCTGATTACTTGCTGTACCTGTATACTAACGTTTGTGTTTCATGCACAAGGACCCTCCCAGGTCCCTTTGTACTGCAGCACTTTGCAATTTTTCTCCATTTAAATTATAATCTGCTTTTCTATTTTTTCTGCCAAAGTGGATAACCTCACATTTTCCTACATTATACTCCATCTGCCAAATTTGTTTTCCCACCCATCTTTGTGTCAATTTGTTTTCCCACCCATCTTTGTGTCATTAGCAAACTTGGTTACATTACACTCGGTCCCTTCAAAAGAACATAAAAAATAAGAACAGGAGTAGGCCATACAGCCCCTCGAGCCTGCTCCACCATTCAATAAGATTATTGCTGATCTGATCATGGACTCGGCTCCACTTCTCTGCCGACTCCCCATAACCCCTTATTCCCTTATTGTTTAAGAAACTGTCTCTTTCTGTCTTAAGTTTATTCAATGTCCCAGCATCCACAGCTCTCTGAGGCAGTGAATTCCACAGATTTACAACCCTCTGAGAGAAGACATTTCTCCTCATCTCTGTTTTAAATGGGCGCCCCCTTATTCTAAGATCATGCCCTCTAGTTCTAGTCTCCCCCATCAGTGGAAACCTACTCTCTGCATCCACCTTGTCAAGCCACCTCATGATCTTATACATTTTGATAAGATCAC
Source organism: Pristiophorus japonicus (assembly GCF_044704955.1). Lineage (NCBI taxonomy): Eukaryota > Metazoa > Chordata > Chondrichthyes > Pristiophoridae > Pristiophorus > Pristiophorus japonicus. Next base: position 62,323,731 of record NC_091997.1, read on the forward strand.
CTCTCATTCTTCTGAATTCCAATGAGTAGAGGCCCAACCTACTCAACCTATCCTTATAAGTCAACCCCCTCATCCCCGGAATCAACCAAGTGAACCTTCTCTGAACTGCCTCCAAAGCAAGTATATCCTTTCGTAAATATGGAAACCAAAACTGCACGCAGTATTCCAGGTGTGGCCTCACCAATACCTTGTATAGCTGTGGTAAGACTTCCCTGCTTTTTTATACTCCATCCCCTTTGCAATAAAAGCCAAGTGCAATTCCTGATCACTTGCTGTACCTGCATAATATCCTTTTGTGTTTCATGCACAAGTACCCCCAGGTCCCGCTGTACTGCAGCACTTTGCAATCTTTCTCCATTTAGATAATAACTTCTTCTGATTTTTTTTTCTGCCAAAGTGCATGACCTCACATTTTCGAACATTATACTCCATCTGCCAAATTTTTGCCCACTCACTTGGCCTGTCTATATCCTTTTGCAGATTTTTTGTGTCCTCCCCACACATTGCTTTTCCTACCATCTTTGTATCGTCAGCAAACTTGGCTACTTTACACTCAGTCCCTTCATCCAAGTCATTAATATAGATTGTAAATAGTTGCGGCCCCAGCACTGATCCCTGCGGAACCCCACTAGTCACTGTTTGCCAACCAGAAAATGACCCATTTATCCTGACTCACTGTTTTCTGTTAATTAACCAATCCTAAATCCATGCTAATATATTACCCCCAACCCCGTGAACTTTTATCTTGTGCAGTAACCTTTTATAAGGCACCTTATCGAATGCCTTCTGGAAATCCAAATACACCACATCCACTGGTTCCCCCTTATCCACCCTGTCTGCTCGTTATATCCTTGAAGAACTCCAGCAAATTTGTCAAACATAATTTCCCTTGCATAAAACCATGCTGACTCTGCTTGATTGAATTTTGCTTTTCCAAATGTCCTACTGCTTCCTTAATAATGGACCCCAGCATTTTCCTAACGTCAGATGTTAGGCTAACTGGTCTATAGTTTCCTGCTTTCTGTCTGCTTCCTTTTATAAACAGGGGCGTTACATTTGCGGTTTTCCAATCCGCTGGGATCTCCACAGAATCCAGGGAATTTTGGTAGATTACAACCAATGCATCCACTATTTCTGCAGCCAGTTCTTTAAGCACCCTCGGCTGCAAGCCATTGGGCCAGGGGACTGGTCCACTTTTAATCCCATTATTTTACTGAGTACTACTACTTTAGTGATGGTGATTGTATTAAGTTCCTCCCTCCCTATAGGCCTTGATTATCCACTATTGTGATGTTTTTAATATCTTCATACAAAATATTTGTTCAAAGTCTCTTCTGTTTCCGTGTTGCCCATTATTAATTCCCCAGTCTCATTCTCTAGGGGACCAGCATTTACTTTAGCCACTCTTTTCGTTTTTATGTACCTGTAGAAACTCTTACTATCTGTTTTTATATTTCGTGCTAGTTTACTTTCATAATCTATTATGTGGTACCTTATCGAAGGCTTTTTGAAAATCTAGATAAATTACATTTACTACATTATCCTCTTCTCTCTGTTATCTCTTCAAAAAATTCAATTAGCTTGGTCAAGCTACCTTTGAAATCCATGCTGACAATTTATTATATTTTTCATTTCCAGTTGTTTTATTTTCTCCTTTCGTAGGGATTCCATTTTTTTCCTGCCACCGATGTTAAGCTGACCGACATATAGTTCCCTGGACATGTTCTATCCCTTCTTAAATATGGGTATTACGTTAGCTATCCACCAGTCCTCTGGCACTACACCTTTTTCTAAAGAATTACTAAATACATGAATAAAGCCTCTATTTGTTCCCTAGATTTTTAAATAATGCGCGGATGTAATCCATCCAGACCAGGGGTTTTATCCTGCGTTTCATTAGTTTATTTAGTATATCCTCTTGTTTTATTACTCATTACTAATCTCATCATTCGGTGTCATCTCCACCTGTTCTATCTCCCTGGTAAATACTGAAGCAAAGTCATTATTTAATATCTCTACCATCTCAATTTTATTCAATGCACATCCTGACTGAAAACCTGTCCGGTTGTGCAATTTTAGAACTGTATTCCCAGTGATACTGTTAGTACACATTAAAAAATCCACACACAGGCATCTTCCACCCTTCAGTATGTAGTTTAGGACCTGGAACTTTAGGTCCTTCATTGGAACATCTGTGAACACCTTTTTTAGCGTGGAAGCAAGTCATCCTCGCTTCGAGGGACTGCCTATGATGATGATGATGCTGTTAGATCCATTGACTTCCATGTAGATATCCATCTCTGGTAATAATTAAATACGATCATGTACCTTATTTCATGCTTTCATTTAATAAAATCACAATTGTTGCTGTAGAATTATGTAATTGCTGCAGTTGTCTGTGTAAGTTACATTTCTGTTGTATTTGTGGAGTAGTTAATAATTGGTACCTACTGTAACAGCTAAATATCTGCCATTTTGAATAAGTTGCCCGACTTTGGGGGCAGCAAATGAAATGTTACTTCTGTTTTTATACAGATGCTTAGAGTTTGATCTATTTTCTTATTTCAGCCTCCTGAAGTAGCTCCTAAGCCTGCGTTAGTTCCAGTCACTGCTTCCAAGCCAGTCATTCAGCCAACACCAGAGCTGGAGAAGCCCTCCCAATTATACAGGTACAGTTGCATTCCGCATCTGGTTGGTGAAGTTACCTTGCTGCATCATGTTGAAAGGACAAGAATTGTCGGCTGCTCATACTGCAGTTGAAGTCTCGATGCAATGCTTTTTCCTCATAGTCCTCCTGCTTTTATTTCCGGATGCTCTTGCCACTGATCCTTTCTGTCCCTGCAACTAAGATGGTGGGATAATTTGGTCTAAATGAAATGGGAAAAACTAAGAGCTCTGAGGCTCTATGCATGGTGTAGTGCTGCATAATACTGAGCAGAAAGTCCCAAATGTAATCCCAGTTAGCAGGTTAACTGCCTTCAGCCAGGGTCCTGCTGATCACTGTCCAGTGACAGCTACAGGAAAATGCGTGTGTCTGGATACTTGATGACCACAGGATTGGAATCGGCTGCGATTTGCACCCACTCCACATTTGCAGCAGCCTGTTGACTGCTGTTGTCTAGGTTCACGTGAATTACAGCCACTGGGTGAGATATCATGTGTGTCGGTCCTCGGGAACCATACCCCTCGAAAGATTCAGAAGCAAAAGGGGAAATGAGCGAGTATTGTAATTGAAGTGGCTCGAGATAGAGATGGTTCTCTCGTACCTGAAGCCGTAAAATGTTCCAACACACAAACGGCCCACTTGCCCATCAGTCTGTGCTCACTAGAAGCCAATCTAATCCCAATCTCCCACTTTCTCACCATACCCTTTAATAATCCCCTCTTGCACAAATTGTCTAATTCTCCTTTAAAAGAATTTATGGCTACGCATTAAATTTAGTGCAAATAGTTTTTGACCGTGAATTGCACATTCTATTCCCCAGTTTGTTGAGAAATGGTTTTGAATGTTCCCATCAATTCTTATGATTACCTTTTTAAATTTGTGCCTCTGATTGCCATCTCACTGAGCAGTGGAAACAATCTATTGCTATTCATCTGATCAGAACCCTTCATAATCTTCAAGACCTTTATTAACCTTCTCTGCTCCAGTTTCAAGTTTCTCTTCATAACTATAACTCCTCATCCCTGCTACTACCCAGTGAATCTACATTGCCCCTTTCCCATTCCTTTTATATCCTTCCTATTGTGGGGTTCCCCAAAACTCCAACCTGACTATAGTCTGAGGTTTAACATTGCCACCTCCTTTGTGTATTGTGTGTCTCTAGATAAAAAGCCAAAGATTTTGTTTGCCTTTTCATGCCCTTATTTACTTGTGCTGCCCTCTGTAATAGCCTGTATACCTGCACAGTAATGTCCCTCTACTCCGATTGTTAGCTGTAAAATATCTGAAGTCTTGCGTATGGTGCGCCTTCCTGTAAGTATCACCCCCACTTCTAATGATTTCATGTCACGCATTGTTGATGCCCCTTGGTTATAAAGGAGCAACAACATGGAGATCTGTTTACGTCTCAAATGAAACTGTAAATGGACCGCTGCTTGTTAAAGTGGCTGGTTTGAGCATTATTGTGTGTGTAAGTATATCCATCCCATAATAACTATCAGCCAAGGTTTGTTAAGGAACGTACTTGCTGGAAATGCAGTGAGGGATGTTGACAGAATGTGGAAGTCTTGTTTCAAATACCTAACGCAAGCACACAATTGAAGCCATTATTTCCACGTAATGGCAGCGCAATTTCCTGTGGAGAATATTAACTAGAATTCAAATAATGCACTGAATGAAATGTTTAACAATATTCTTTGTGCTCTCGGACTTTCTCTCTCTCAGGCTAATTGTTTTTGTTCAGATAAAAGCTCACTCTTCTGTAGCTACAGAGAATTTCTTGTGGGATTGGTCACAACACAGCCTAACTGAGGCTGTACTTATAAATGTGAATAGAAATTATGTTTTTTTTTTTACGATAAACTTGTTCAGTGATGCAATTTTCTGACAAGCTGTAATGTATTCTTTCAATAATTGAATTTCTTTACCTGCAGGGGCCCTGAACCTCCGATAAAACTTCCAGAAGAAGCTCCACGAATAAACCACTACAGCGCAGACGAGGATGAGGAAGATTATCGGAAGCAGCTGTCATATTTTGGCCGCAGAAGTTTGGATCAGAAGCCTGTAACTCAGCTCCCTGCCAGCAGCTTTCCTGAACCTGCTAAACCATCAGAGCCTGTACTTCAGTCCAATTACTCTGGATACCTGCCCAGGTGAGCACTCGCTGGACAAGCAACGGTTCAGGTTGTTGCAGGATGAAACTACCGGATTGTCGTAAAACCCATCTGGTTCACTAATGTCCTTTTAGGGAAGGAAATCTGCCGTCCTTACCCGGTCTGGCCTATATGTGACTCCAGACCCACAGCAATGTGGTTGACTCTTGACTGCCCTCTGAAATGTGCATAGCAAGCCACGGGTTGTATTCAAGAAGGCAGCTCACTGCCACCTTATGGAGAGCAATTCAAGATGGCAATAAATGTTGGCCTTGCCCGTGAAGTCCGTATCCCGTGAATACATTTTTAAAAATGCTGAGATTCACATTTGCAATAACTGCAGTTACAGTCAGAATGTTTCTTCCCCCTCATGGAGAGACAGATTAAGGACTTATTCAATTCTATGCCCTCGTTTGTATTTTGTGGAATTGTGTGCAGGTAGAAAAATCCTGGCTGTCCTTTTTAAAAACTTTAAAAGGAGGATTTATTTTGGTCCTGTATACATTATTGCTGGGTTAGTTCTGTCCCCCAGTGCCCTCTAGCTGTAAATGTACAGTAGTCATGAAAATTCCTTCACTGCCTGGCACTTCATTGCTGCCTGAGCTGTGCTTGAACTCAGCTGTACAGAAATTATAATGGAAATCATGACCTCGGATCTTTGAAAGGAGAATTTAGAAGCCGTCAATCTGGACTGAAAAATGTGCTGCTTGTAGATATTGCATGGATGACGGCTGGGAATTGGCCACTTGTTCAACAGGATTTGGGGCTGGAGCTTCAGAACAAAACCTCAGCATCATTCCAGCAAATTCAGCAAGCCTCCAGCCGCATGCGATGATTCTCTCTCTGCGGGGGAGGGAAGGAGGGAGCTGGGCACCACGAGGGTTAGGGAGTGGGGACTGTGGGGGTTTAGGGAGTGGGGACTGTGGGGGTTTAGGGAGTGGGGACTGTGGGGGGTTAGGGAGTGGGGACTGTGGGGGGGTTAGGGAGTGGGGACTGTGGGGGGTTAGGGAGTGGGGACTGTGGGGGGTTAGGGAGTGGGGAGTGTGGGGGGGGTTAGGGAGTGGGGAGTGTGGGGGGGTTAGGGTGTGGGGGGGTTAGGGAGTGGGGAGTGTGGGGGGTTAGGGAGTGGGGAGTGTGGGGGGGTTAGGGAGTGGGGAGTGTGGGGGGTTAGGGAGTGGGGAGTGTGGGGGGTTAGGGAGTGGGGAGTGTGGGGGGTTAGGGAGTGGGGAGTGTGGGGGGTTGGGGAGTGGGGAGTGTGGGGGGTTGGGGAGTGGGGAGTGTGGGGGGTTAGGGAGTGGGGAGTGTGGGGGGTTGGGGAGTGTGGGGGGTTGGGGAGTGTGGGGGGTTGGGGAGTGTGGGGGGTTGGGGAGTGTGGGGGGTTGGGGAGTGTGGGGGGTTGGGGAGTGTGGGGGGTTGGGGAGTGTGGGGGGTTGGGGAGTGTGGGGGGTTGGGGAGTGTGGGGGGGTTGGGGAGTGTGGGGGGGTTGGGGAGTGTGGGGGGGTTGGGGAGTGTGGGGGGGTTGGGGAGTGTGGGGGGGTTGGGGAGTGTGGGGGGGTTGGGGAGTGTGGGGGGGTTGGGGAGTGTGGGGGGGTTGGGGAGTGTGGGGGGGTTGGGGAGTGTGGGGGGGTTGGGGAGTGTGGGGGGGTTGGGGAGTGTGGGGGGGTTGGGGAGTGTGGGGGGGTTGGGGAGTGTGGGGGGGTTGGGGAGTGTGGGGGGGTTGGGGAGTGTGGGGGGGTTGGGGAGTGTGGGGGGGTTGGGGAGTGTGGGGGGGTTGGGGAGTGTGGGGGGGTTGGGGAGTGTGGGGGGGTTGGGGAGTGTGGGGGGGTTGGGGAGTGTGGGGGGGTTGGGGAGTGTGGGGGGGTTGGGGAGTGTGGGGGGGTTGGGGAGTGTGGGGGGGTTGGGGAGTGTGGGGGGGTTGGGGAGTGTGGGGGGGTTGGGGAGTGTGGGGGGGTTGGGGAGTGTGGGGGGGTTGGGGAGTGTGGGGGGGTTGGGGAGTGTGGGGGGGTTGGGGAGTGTGGGGGGGTTGGGGGGCGCGGGGGGTTGGGGGGCGCGGGGGGTTGGGGGGCGCGGGGGGTTGGGGAGCGCGGGGGGTTGGGGAGCGCGGGGGAGCGGGGAGCGGGGAGGAGCGCGGGGGAGCGGGGAGCGCGGGGGAGCGGGGAGCGCGGGGGGTTGGGGAGCGGGGAGCGTGGGGGGGTTAGGGAGTGTGGGGGGTTAGGGTGCGGGGGGTTAGGGAGCGGGGGGTTAGGGAGCGGGGAGTGCGGGGGGTTAGGGAGCGGGGAGTGCGGGGAGCGCGGGGAGCGGGGAGTGCGGGGGGTTGGGGAGTGCGGGGGGTTGGGGAGCGGGGAGTGCGGGGGGTTGGAGTGCGGGGGGTTGGGGAGCGGGGAGTGCGGGGGGTTGGGGAGCGGGGGGTTGGGGAGCGGGGAGTGTGGGGGGGTTAGGGAGTGTGGGGGGTTAGGGAGCGGGGAGTGCGGGGGGTTAGGGAGCGGGGAGTGCGGGGGGTTGGGGAGCGGGGAGTGTGGGGGGTTGGGGAGCGGGGAGTGTGGGGGGGTTAGGGAGTGTGGGGGGTTAGGGAGCGGGGAGTGCGGGGGGTTAGGGAGCGGGGAGTGCGGGGGGTTAGGGAGCGGGGAGTGTGGGGGTTGGGACGGTGGGGGAGACAGCACCGGCTCTCCTTTCTCCTAACCTGGCCAGTCTTATATCAGTTCCAAAAAAAATCAATATAGCTGATGTTAAATTGGTCTAGACTTGGATTAAAAATAATACCGTGACAGTTTTATTTATAGAAGCTTTTTCTCAGCCCACAGCAAAAGGGTCAAATAGATTTTTCCAGAATTACTGAACTGACCATTTACATTAAATGCCTTTAATTTGAGAGCTGTAATATGGATTTTATTTTCAAAGGAAAGGGTTCCAACATGCTGATTGACACTAGTGGTGAGGAGTGGGCCTACAGTGGATTCTGTGCTCAGTGGGGGAGACTGGGGGTAGATCAGTGCAGACCACTGTGTACACCACCGAGCATCTACTGTCAGCACAGCACTGGGGAAGGGTTGAACACAGCTATAAAGGAGTAACATCGAATTGCAACTGTGCTGGAGCAGGCAAGTTCATGATGAGAATGAAGTGAAATTAAACCTGTGGTGTCCTCTATTAAAACATATTCACTCAATGGAAAGCATGTTTAAGAAGATCTTAATCATAAATATCGCTGGTCAGAAGAGAATATCCTGTCCCAGATGCTGTCCCACTGATCAGATGACATTAGTAGTTTTGATTCAAATACCTTGGTGTGCTGTGCTTTGAATTAGCAATTTTCCTCGAGTGCTGCTGCTGATTCTCAGGCAGTGTGTGGCCCAGGTTAGTTTTAATGACATGCAATGCTGCAGTTTGATGATCAAAACTGTGAGTATTATTTTTTGCTTTTCTTTCCTTGTTTGTATTTGAACCGTTGCCTAGACGTCATGCCTCATGCTCAGTTGTTGGCTTGCTCACTAGCTGTGAAAGCGTGAGAAGGAACCTGAAGTGGTAAGGTTCACTGGCATCCCTGTGAGTTTGGTTTGTGTGAATTGAACTCTGCTGGGATCTCTTTGCATTTTGAGGGGAAATGGATGAAACTCCAAATGAACAACAAGTCAACTCTGAAACTTTTGAAGGTTGTTTATCCTGTGTGTACAAGTTAGCAATTGAGTCGGTTTCAAATCAGCTCCGTTTGCCAAAAGACTGGTCCAGTACGATTGATTTGTAAAATTCTATTTTTAGAAATAAATTTTAATGAACAGCCCAGACTACATCAGTTCTCCTGCTGTGCTTTAAGTGTGCTGTGATATCCTCACTAACAGTCGAATCTTACCAGACAAGGAACAATGCATGGGAAATTATCATCTTCACATTGTTCCTGATCAGTTCTTGCATTGTTTTCAAATGTTCTGTTATTTAATGAGTATGTGCTAGAGGCAGTCGGGTTTGTGCTGGAATCATGAGTGAGCTTTCAGTTGCATGTTGACTGAACTGCACCATGTTGCTGGGTTTGGGAATTAGCATGTTTGTGATGGTGACACACAAGTTATTTTTATTGTTTCTGTTTGTAGTTATAAAGAAGTAAACGTGGAAATGTACTTGGCTAAGAATGGTGATATTGTTTACAGGAGTACACCGACAGACTTTGACCATGTGGTCAAACCCAGCATCGCGGAGAAGAGATATGACGCAACATCCCAACTGTCCGGCCCTCAGTCACGTTATGGGCCGCCTCATCAGCCTAGTTTGAACTCCTCAGTGTCCCTGCCAGTGCACCCCAAACTGTCTCCGTCTGAAGGTATTGCTGTTTCTCTCCGCCTTTGGTTTGAATGCGTTGGGTCTGTGCTTTGAGTTACCAATACAGGAAATAACTGCCTGTCCGATGGTGAGTGAGTTCAGCTTACAGCCTTTGAAACATGGCACACATCTGCAGAATTCAGTACATCCAACATTAAAACGCAGAGTTGCCACGTGCAAGCCCACCAGTCGTTCTTCTGTTTCTGTATCATTGCATGAAAGGGTTTGCTTTTAAAATGCACAGTAAAGAAAGAAAGAACTTGCATTTATAAGGTGCCTTATCAGTCCCAGGGGTGTCCTAAAGTGTTTCACAGCCAATGAAGATGAAGTGTATAGGCAAGTTCAGCAGCCCCTTTGCACTTAGCAAGATCCCACAATCAACAATGAGACATATGACCAGTTAATCTGCTTGTGATAGTTGAGGGATAAATATTGGCCAGGACATCGGGGAGATTTCTTTGGCTGCTCTTTGAATAGTGCTGTGGGATTATTTTACATCCACCTGATCGGGCATCGGTTTAATGTTTCCTAGAAAGACGGCACCTCCGACAGTGCAGCACTCCCTCAGCACTGCACTGGAATGTCAGCTTGGATTATGGGCTCAGTTCCTGGAGTGGGGCTTGAACCCACGACCTTCTGACTCTGGTGCGAGTGTTACCTGCTGAGCCACTGTGGCTTTGTATTGGGGTACTTCCCCTTAGTTGGGCTACAATTTGCTCCAGCAGGAAGTGCCTGTGTCTGGACCCCGGGTGAAGTGAGGCTAATGGTTGGAACAGCTTGTGGACAATTGCTGTTCACGGCCACATTGGTGAGCTGCTTGAAAGGCTTGCACTGTACCCCGGAGAGATAGTCTGACGTGCCTGACCGAATCTCGGAGAGTCTCTGACCCCCCCCCCCCCGGATAGAGAGTCGGCACAGACATGATTGGCCGAATGCTTCCCTTCTGTGCTGTATCATTCTATGATTCTTTATGAACTTAGGAGGTTAACTAAATCCTTACTGTGCTTTTTTTTCCTCCTTTCCAGTGAGCTCAATGCCACGGGATATTCCCAGCATCCTACAATCGAAGCCGGAACTCCCTCCTCAAAGCAAACCGCAGGCTTTCAGGCCCACTGGTCGAGATGAAACTGTTCATTCCAATTTTTATCCCCAGAAAAATTTCCCAGTTTCTGAACGAGCCCCTGTGAATGGAATGGAGCAGCCCCAGAAGCAAGCAGCCACGGCGTACAACCGCTTCACCCCAAAGCCATACACCAGTGCCGCACGGCCTTTTGAGCGCAAGTTTGAGAGTCCAAAATTTGATCACAACCTCCTGCCGAGTGAACCTCAGACACAACCCAAACCAGAGCCACTGCCAAAAGCACACAGCTCTCCCCAGCCTCCGGACTTCGATAGTGGCACTGACACATTCCCCAGGCCGTCTGACCACCGGCCTAAATATCAGGCAAACAACATCCACGCCATACCGAAAGCCATTCCTGTGAGGTAAGAGCCTGCAGCAGCATTTGTGTCAAGGGTGTGGACCATCTTGGTTTGAAACTATTTTAATGTATTTTTTAGTGAGGCATCGCATTACAGTGCCCATGTCGGTGTCTCGGATCAGTTTACATGCAACACCTGAGCTTACGCACTCCAGTAACCTGGAATGTTGGAAAAGCAGTAAATAAATACTGCAGGAAATGCTGACAGAAAGCACCTCTAGCTTTTCTCCAACTATCTACCACTTACTGGTATGGAAAATAAAATTGGGTTTTAATTTTAGTGTGCTGGCATTTGTCTTGTATATCAAGTAAAAAGTGTAAAAGAACAAAGGGTATTTCAGGCAGAAACCTTTCCTATGATGTTACAGAATGGCATTTAATAAGGAACAGAATGAAGAGAAAGGGCTCGGAAGCACGCAGGCACAGATGCTGGGGGGGAGTGTGATGTGCTGGGGGAGTTTACAGGTCATTTTGTGTGTGCCGTGGCGCTGTGCGTTTCCCATCGCCTTCCCTTTGTTCTGTTCCTTTTTACCTGCTGTCAGTCTGAGATATTCTCCAGTTCTGATGAAGGATCCACACAACCGAAATAGTAACTTCATCTCTCCACAGGTGCCTGAGTGTGCATTTTGTTTTTGTTTCAGATTTCCAGCATCTGCAGTTCCTATATTTTCTATATTATTTGATCCTGGGATGTGGGTGTCGCTGGCAAGGCCGGCATTTATTGCCCATCCCAAATTGCCCTCGAGAAGGTGGTGGTGAGCTGCCTTTTAAACTGCTGCAGTCCGTGTGGTGAAGGTGCTCCCACAGTGCTGTTAGGGAGGGAGTTCCAGGATTTTGACCCAGCGACGATGAAGAAACAGCCGATATATTTCCAAGTCAGGATGGTATGTCACTTGGAGCGTAACTTGCAGATGATGTTCCCATGCACCTGTTGCCCTTGTCCTCCTAGGTGGTAGAGGTCGTGGGTTTGGGAGGTGCTTCCGAAGAAGCCTTGGCGAGTAGCTGCAGTGTGTCTTGTAGATGGTACACACTGCAGCCACAGTACGAGTGTGGTGGAGGGAGTGAATGTTGAAGGTGGTAGATGGGGTGCCGATCAAGCGGGCTGCTTTGTCCTGTATGGTGTCGAGCTTCTTGAGTGTTGTTGGAGCTGCACTCATCCAGGCGAGTGGAGTGTATTCCATCACACTCCTGACTTGTGCCTTGTAGATGGTGGAAAGGCTTTGGGGAGTCAGGAGGTGAGACACTCGTCACAGAATACCCAGCCTCTGACCTGCTCTTGTCGCCACAGTATTTATGTGGCTGGTCCAGTTAAGTTTCTGGTCAATGTTGACCCCCAGGATGTTGATGGTGGGGGATTTGGCGATGGTAATGTTGCTGAATGTCAAGGGGAGGTGGTTAGACTCTCGCTTGTTGGAGATGGTCATTGCCTGGCACTTGTGTGGTGCGAATGTTACTTGCCACTTAACAGCCCAAGCCTGAATGTTGTCCAGGTCTTGCTGCAGGCAGGCATGGACTGCTCCATTATCGGAGGAGTTGTGAATGGAACTGAACACTGCAGTCATCAGCGAACATCCCCACTTCTGACCTTATGGTGGAGGGAAGTTCATTGATGAAGCAGCTGACAATGGTTGGGCCGAGGACACTGCCCTGAGGAACTCCTGCAGCCGTATCCTGGGGCTGTGAGGAATGGCTTCCAATCACCACAACCATCTTCCTTTGTGCTAGGTATGCCTCCAGCCAGTGGAGAGTCTTTCCCCTGAGTTCCATTGACTTCAATTTTACTCCTTGATGCCACACTCGGTCAAATGCTGCCTTGATGTCAAGGGCAGTCACTCTCACCTCGCCTCTGGAATTCAGCTCTTTTATCCACGTTTGTACCAAGGCTGTACTGAGGTCTGGAGCTGGTCCTGGCAGAACCCAAACTGGGCATTGGTGAGCAGGTTGTTGAGTAAGTGCTACTTGATAGCACTGTCGATGACACCCTCCATCACTTTGCTGCTGATTGAGAGTAGACTGATGGGGCGGTAATTGGCCGGATTGGATTTGTCCTTTTTGTGGACAGGACATACCTGGGCAGTTTTCCACATTGTGGGTAGATGCCAGTGTTGTAGCTGTACTGGAACAGCTTGGCTAGAGGCGCGGCTAGTTCTGGAGCACAAGTCAGCACGACAGCCGGGATGTTGTCCGGTCCATAGCCTTTGCTGTATCCAGTTCGCTCAGCCGTTTCATGATATCACATGGAGTGATCAAATTGGCTGAAGACTGGCTTCTGTGATGGGGACCTCAGGAGGAGGCCGCTATGGATCATCCACTCTGCACTTCTGGCTGAAGATGGTTGCAAACTCTTTAGCCGTGTATTTTGCACTCGTGCTGGGTTGCATAATCATTGAGGATGGGGATATTCATGGTGCCTCCTCCTCCCATTAGTTGTTTAATGGTCCACCACCATTCACTGCTGGATGTGGCAGCACTGCAGAGCTTTGATCTGATCCGTTGATTGTGGATCACATGGCTCAGTCTATGGCATGCTGCTTCCACTGTTGGCATGCATGTAGTCCTTTGTTACTGATTCCCAGATTGGCACCTCATTTTTAGGCTTCCTCCTGCCTTTCTCTGCACTCATTGAATCAGGGTTGGTCCCGTGGCTTGATGGTAATGGTAGATTGAGGGATATGCCGGGCCATGAGATCTCAGATTGTGGTGGAATACAATTCTGCTGCTGTTGATGGCCCACGTCCTCATGGATGCCAGTTTTGAGCTGCTAGATTTGTTCTGAGTCTTGTCCCATTTAGCACGTTGGTAGTGCCACACAACACGATGGAGGGACTCCTCCGTGTGCAGACAGGACTTCGTCTCCACATGGATAGATGCATCTACAACAGGTAGATTGGTGAGGATGAGGTCAAGTAGGTTTTTCCCCTGGTGTTGGTTCTCTCACCACCTGCTGCAGGCCCAGTCTGGCAGCTATGTCCTTCAGGCCTCGGTCAGTAATGATGCTACTGAGCCACTTTTTGATGTTGCACATTGAAGTCCCCCAGTCAGAGTACATTCTGTGCCCTCGCTTCCCTCAGTGCTGCTTCCCAGTGGTGTTTGCTGTGGAGGAGTAGTGACTCATCGGCTGAGGGAGGGACTGCCTGCAGCAAGGATGTGTGCAGGGGTTAGAGCAGGAAACCCATGCACTTCCCACGTTTACCACATGGTGTGTTGTGATCCAGCTTTGGGCTGGCCTGAGTACTGGAGGGCATTGCCCCAACCAGACTCAGCACCTTGGAGGGGGGGAAATATGTTGTACAAAAGTTATATTTAGTTTACTGGAGTGAAACAGTGTCTTGGAACATCCAGTCTGATTTATTTTGTGCTTTCATGTCCCAGTGTTTCGGAAGTGACATTGAGTGTCTATCTGAGGTGCTTCAATGTGTTCCAGAATGTAGTTGGATCAATGTGATCTTATTCCGATGAGGTTTGAGAAGGCATTCGTCCTACAGTGGTTTTTTGTTGTTGGCTTCATTCTTTGGAGTGACTTTGCTCTCAAACTGCAAATTGGCAGTTTATCAGTTTGAAGTTTCTTTGCTTTCCCCATATGGAGCAGAAATGATGCACAGCCCCTGTGGAGTAATACTTTACAGAATACCTTCATCAGACACTCTCTCACCGCATTGCCTTCAAAGCTCGAAATTAAATTTGTTTTTCAGGAGTTTAGCCACAACACTAAATCATGGTTTCACAATGGGACCATTTGGCTGGACTATATCCTGCAGACTGTGACAGTCTCGTGCCGTTACACTACACAACAACAGCTTCTATTTAAACCTCATCCCCAGTGTTCGAGGGATGGATCATTCTGCCCCAGTGTGGGGAGTAAGTTACCTGAAGCTACTGGGCTGAGAGTGGATCATTTTAAATCTCTACTATTGTACAGTGAATACTGCTGTGTACATCCCCATGATAACGACACTTGGGGATTTTAAAGCCAAACTTAAATCCCAGACGTGCTGGTTGAATATCGCAGGAAGTACACATTTATTGACAGGCCCTCGATTTAGGATCATAGAATGATACAGCACAGGAGGCGGCCATTCGGCCCATCGTTACAGTGCTAGCTCTTTGAAAGTTATCCAATTAGTCCCACTCCCCTGATTTTCCCCATTAACCCGCAGATTTTTCCCCTTCAATTATTTATTATATTGCCTTTTGAAAATTACTATTGAATCTTCTTCCACCATCCTTTTCGGGCTGTGCATTCCAGATCACCATAACCCACTGTGTTTATATAAAACATTCTTTATGTCGCCTCTGTTCTTCTGCCAATCACCTTAAGTCTGTGCCCTCTGGTTACCCACCCTTCTGCCACTGGAAACTGTTTCTCATTTACTTTAAACCATTCATGCTTCTGAACAGCGCTGTCAAATCTCCTCTTAACCTTCTCTGCTCTAAGGAGAAAACCCTAGCTTCTTTAGTCTCTCCACGCAACTGAAGTCTTTCATCCTTGGTACCATTCTTGTATATCTCCTCTGCACCCTCTCTAAGGCCTTGACATCCTTATTAAAGTGCGGTGCCCACAATTGGCCATAATACTAACAGCTTTATCAACTGTTTTGTAAAGTTTTAGAATAACATTGTTGATGAACAAAAAACTGCAGATGCTGGAAATCAAACAAAATCTAGCTGGAGAAACACGACAGGTTGGTCAGCGTCTGTGCAGGGAGCAGATAAGTTCATGTTTTGGCTGTGGGTCTTTGATCAGAATGAGCTCTGATAGCGTGTCTTCTCTCCATACCTGTGTGACGTTTTGTTCCTGATCTGATAACTGAGTGTTGCAGTGAGGACTGGTCTGATTACAGTGCTGATTAACTTGCTCTTTCTCAGTCCCAGTGCGTTGGAGGATGATGATGATGATGATAGTCACACGGTAGTTGCAACAGCTCGGGGAATTTTTGACAGCAATGGTGGTGTCCTGAGCTCCGTCGAGACTGGAGTTAGTATCATCATTCCAAAGGGAGCCATTCCTGAGGGAGTGGAACAGGAAATCTACTTTAAAGTCTGCAGAGACAACAGTATCCTCCCTCCCTTGGACAAGGAGAAAGGTGAGAACCACTTTTGCTCCCTGACAGTTCATTAATCCTCACTTTGACACTTTCCTGTAACTGTATATTTTTGTGTCCTGTGCAGAACGATTCGGAATAACGAACCAGTTTCCCAAAGCTGTCTCTCGCACAACCAACCTGGTGGGGGTCCCTTGACAGATAGATCAATTCAAAATGAATGAAGCAATATGAGCATTGCTGAGCTGCAGCAGGCACAGATCAGGAAATCAATCCAGTAACATGGACTGCTGACATTTGATCAACATCCACTGCTATTGATTATCAAAAACTAGATAGTGAAAATGTGGGATTTGTTTGAGCCTGGGCCAGGGAGTAAGCTGGGAGCAGTTTCCCTGTGGTTAATGGGGCGCTTGTTTTGAAAGTCACGCTAACTGGTTACAGACTTGCATGTCTGAGCGCCGGCTGGCCGGAGGAAGTGACCAATGTTTGTTCTCTGGTTCCTTTAATGGTTTGGATGTTTTGGTTGTGGGTCTTACAGCCTCATGCGATACAGTAATGAATGGCGGCTCGTCTATGCTGCTCTGTAACTTGGAGAGTCACCGTTGCAGGGCTGTGATAGCCAAACAAGCTTTATAAAAATGCACGCATCTTTTACAATGCATTTGTTAACTTTTCTTGGTGTAGGTCACAGACGGTATTTTCTGGAACACTTGTGCACAACTAACCAAGCAAACACAGACCATGTTAGCAAAGTACAGCCGCGAACACTGTTGGGCACTTTTGTTAATGCTTCCCATTGGAGCTCATAGCCAGCAATAACTGCGGCTAGGTAACAGCAAAGGGGTGATGTGAAGATCTGAGAGGCCCCAGTGAGCTGTGTAAAAGCCCCGGACAAGGAGAGTCCACAGTCCTTAGTTCCAGCTAAGTTCCAGCAACAGGAAAGCTGACTGGCAGGAAGAGGCACTCGTGGCGAGTGAGTGAAGCACATTTGGGTCTCGGAGGGCCAATTCTTTGGCAATTTCCTCATCTGCAGAGACTCACAGTTCCAGTGGTTTCACATGGTGCAGATAGTCTGGTTACAATTTTCGAAGTGCAGCAGAGAATGTTGGAAAAACACAGCAGGTCACACAATATCTGAAGGAGAAAGACCAGCTTAAGGTTACAGGTGAAAGCCTTCAGCAGAGCTGTTGTGGAAGTTCCCACCTGAAACATTACTCTGTCTGTCTCTAACTCCGATGTTTACTGCCTTGCTGTTCATCTCCAGTCTCTGTCGTGATTTCAGACGCGGCACTGTTTCCTGCTCCAGTGCTGATCAGTTTGTCTTTTCTCCCCCTGTAGGTGAAACGCTCCTGAGCCCACTGGTGATGTGTGGACCCCATGGCTTGAAGTTCCAGAAGCCGGTGGAGCTGCGCTTACCTCACTGTGCGTCCATGACTCCAGATGGTTGGTCTTTTGCTCTAAAATCATCCGACTCCTCGTCGGGTATGCTTTCCTCTCTCTCTCTCTCTGCTTTAGCCGGAGAGTTCTTCGGCCAGGTGTGGCTCTGTGTGCTTCACCTCCCCTGTCTCGTGGTTCATTGGGGTATGGTTACCTCACATTGTTTATTTTCCTTTGCCCAGCTCCCTTCATTTCACTCCAGAAATCCGATCCATTCAGTGAATGAATGTCGTGCACTAGTGATTATCGAACACACAAGCTATCAAGTTTTAATATCTGAATGCTTCTGCTGTTGAATCAGTCGATGCTGATGTGACCGTCACTGTTGGTTGTACAAGTCTGCCCACCTTTTGTTACAGCCTGTGATCAGAGACTTACCGTTACACAAGATTCACCGGGTCTGCCTCTCGGTGCATCCAGTCAATTTGGAGATGGTTGGACTCCAAGACATGCATAAATTTTCACTAGTGGGAGGGGGTTGGGAGCGCTGGACCTCGCTGGGAGTTGGAGGGAGAGGGTTGTGGGGGGGAGCGGAGGGAGGGAAGGGGTGTTTGGGGGGAAGCGGAGGGAGGGAAGGGGTGTTTGGGGGGGGAAGCGGAGGGAGGGAAGGGGTGTTTGGGGGGGGGAAGCGGAGGGAGGGAAGGAGTGTTTGGGGGGAAGCGGAGGGAGGGAAGGGGTGTTTGGGGGGGAAGCGGAGGGAGGGAAGGGGTGTTTGGGGGGAAGCGGAGGGAGGGAAGGGGTGTTTGGGGGGAAGCGGAGGGAGGGAAGGGGTGTTTGGGGGAAAGCGGAGAGAGGGACGGGTGTGGGGGGGGAGCTGAAGGAGGGGGTGTGGTGGGGGGGGCGGAGGGTGGGGGGGGGAGTGGAGGGAGGGTGTGTGGGGGGGGGGCGCGGAGGGAGGGAGGGGTGTGTGGGGGGGAGCGGAGGGAGGGGTGGGTGGGGGGGAGCGGAGGGAGGGGTGTGTGGGGGGGAGCGGAGGGAGGGGGGGGGGTGTGTGGGGGGGAGTGGAGGGAGGGAGGGGGGGTGTGTGGGGGGGAGCGGAGGGAGGGAGGGGTGTGTGGGGGGGAGCGGAGGGAGGGAGGGGTGTGTGGGGGGGAGCGGAGGGAGGGAGGGGTGTGTGGGGGGGAGCGGAGGGAGGGAGGGGTGTGTGGGGGGGGAGCGGAGGGAGGGGAGGGGTGTGTGGGGGGGAGCGGAGGGAGGGAGGGGTGTGTGGGGGGGGGGAGCGGAGGGAGGGAGGGGTGTGGGGGGGGGAGCGGAGGGAGGGAGGGGTGTGGGGGGTGTGGTGGGGAGAGCGGAGGGGGGGAGGGGTGTGGTGGGGGGAGCGGAGGGGGGGAGGGGTGTGGTGGGGGGAGCGGAGGGGGGGAGGGGGTGTGGTGGGGGGAGCGGAGGGGGGGAGGGGGTGTGGTGGGGGGAGCGGAGGGGGGGAGGGGGTGTGGTGGGGGGAGCGGAGGGGGGGAGGGGGTGTGGTGGGGGGAGCGGAGGGGGGGAGGGGGTGTGGTGGGGGGAGGGGGAGGAGTGTGTGGTGGGGGGGGAGGGGTGTGTGGTGGGGGGGGAGGGGTGTGTGGTGGGGGGGGGAGGGGTGTGTGGTGGGGGGGGGAGGGGTGTGTGGTGGGGGGGGGAGGGGTGTGTGGTGGGGGGGGGGAGGGGTGTGTGGTGGGGGGGGGAGGGGTGTGTGGTGGGGGGGGGGAGGGGTGTGTGGTGGGGGGGGGAGGGGTGTGTGGTGGGGGGGGAGGGGTGTGTGGTGGGGGGGGGAGGGGTGTGTGGTGGGGGGGGGGAGGAGTGTGGGGGGGGGGGAGGAGGGTGGGGTGGGGGGGGGGGAGGAGTGTGGGGTGGGGGGGGAGGAGTGTGGGGTGGGGGGGGAGGAGTGTGGGGTGGGGGGGGGAGAGGAGTGTGGGGTGGGGGGGGGGGAGTGTGGGGTGGGGGGGGGGAGGACTGTGGGGTGGGGGGGGGGGAGGAGTGTGGGGTGGGGGGGGGGAGGAGTGTGGGGTGGGGGGGGGGGGAGGAGTGTGGGGTGGGGGGGGGTAGGAGTGTGGGGTGGGGGGGGGGGGGTAGGAGTGTGGGGTGGGGGGGGGGGGGTAGGAGTGTGGGGTGGGGGGGGGGTAGGAGTGTGGGGTGGGGGGGGGGGTAGGAGTGTGGGGTGGGGGGGGGGGTAGGAGTGTGGGGTGGGGGGGGGGGTAGGAGTGTGGGGTGGGGGGGGGGTAGGAGTGTGGGTGGGGGGGGGGGGGTAGGAGTGTGGGGTGGGGGGGGAGGGGTAGGAGTGGGGGGGGAGGGGTAGGAGTGGGGGGGGAGGGGTAGGAGTGGGGGGGGAGGGGTAGGAGTGGGGGGGGAGGGGTAGGAGTGTGGGGTGGGGGGGGAGGGGTGGGGGGGGAGGGGTGGGGGGGGAGGGGGGGTGTGGGGGGGGTGTGTGGGGTGGGGGGTGTGGTGGGGGTGTGGGGAGGGGTGGGGGGGGGTGTGGGGTGGGGGGGGAGGGGTGTGGGGGGAGAGCGGGGAGGGGTGTGTGGGGAGAGGGGTGTGTGGGGGGAGAGCGGGGAGGGGTGTGTGGGGGGGAGCGGAGGGGGGAGGGGTGTGTGGGGGGGAGCGGAGGGGGGAGGGGTGTGTGGGGGGGGGGTGTGTGGGGGGGGAGTGGAGGGGGAGGGGGGAGCAGAGGGGGCAGGGGTGTGTGGGGGGGGGGGGTCGGAGGGGGGGGAGGGGTCTGGGGAGGAGCGGGAGGGGGGTGGGGCGGGGGGTCGGAGGGGGGGGGAGGGGTCTGGGGAGGAGCGGGGGGGGGGAGGGGTGTGGGGAGGGAGGGGTAGATGTGGGAGGAAGGGAAGGGCAGTATGGGGGGGGGGGGAGGGTGGGAGGAGGGGCGGTGTGGGGGGGGAGCGGAGGGGGATGTGGGGGGGTGGCGGAGGGAGGTGATTGGGTGGTGGGGTGTACCATGCCGGCTGGGAGGTGTATGTGCGGGGCGGAGGTGAGAGTGGGGAGCACTGGTCCAGGGGGGAGTGAGGGGTGTGCAGGAAGAGGAACGGTCGGCCTGGTGGTTGGTGGCAAGGAGGATGCGGTTTCCTCTTTGCCCCAGTGTGTGTGGTCGCTGAGTCGCAGTTCAATTAATTGAGCCTTGTGTTGCACAGCACGGATGGACCCGAATGTTTCTGACTCTGTTTCGGCCGGTTACTAGAATATCGTCTGTTATGTCACTGATGGGCATCTATCAAATTGGAAGCTTCCTGCAAAATGTTGCACTTTGCTGTTTTCTGGGCCTCATTAATATCAGCTGATGAATTGGTCTGAATTAGTTTAACTAACCCACTGGCCGTGTTTGAAACTTTGCTCGTTATTGTCTACATCCTCTCCCTAAAGTTTTCTCCATGTCTTGGCTCTGCGTAGCCCGTGAGGGTCTGATCCATTGCATGGCCCTCTCTAACTGCTCGCTGACTTGCTGCAGGCATGTCCAGGAAGCACAAGGTTGGAGCTGGCTCCAGCCCAGACCTGGCTCTGACAAGCTGTGCTCTAAACTCGTGCCTTGCCTGATCTCTCGACTAACCCTGCCCAGTTTATGATTAAATTACTTCTGTTAGTTATTAAAACCTCTCCAGCAGCCTCTGCCTGAAACTTTTGACTGCGTTGTTTGCAAATGCCGATATTCACAATCTATCCCTCCTGGTTCATAACCAACTCTCAGCCTCAACTTTCCTGTTCTTTTACAAAACTTACTGCTTGAGTTTACTTTTTTCATAGAATTGGAATGCAACATGGAATGTATATATTAAATATTAACATTGCTATACATATTGCATATACAGAAATCAATTTGTGGATGATAATTCAGTTTGTGTAGTGTACTGGTACTGTTTAGCCATGGGGAACGTGTTTAAAAGCCAGCTTTAGAGCAGTTTCTAGACAAGCTGGAAAAATACTCTCTCAAAATATTCTGGAAATCTGCCGCTGCTCGACGCTGACTGCTGCTTTAACTGGAACCTGATCCTGGCGATTGGAGATAGAAAACTCCCCAGAATTGGCGAGGGGACTGAGTGGGGTAGTACATTGTATCTAACCCGTGCTGTATCTGCCCTGGGAATGTTTGATGGGACAGTGTAGAGGGAGTTTTACTCTGTATCTAACCCCCTGTACCTGCCCTGGGAGTGTTTGGAACAGTGTAGAGGGAGCTTTACTCTGTATCTAACACCGTGCTGTACATGCCCTGGGAGTGTTTGATGGGACAGTGTAGAGGGAGCTTTACTCTGTATCTAACCCCGTGCTGTACATGCCCTGGGAGTGTTTGATGGGACAGTGTAGAGGGAGCTTTACTCTGTATCTAACCCCGTGCTGTACATGCCCTGGGAGTGTTTGATGGGACAGTGTAGACGGAGTTTTACTCTGTATCTAACCTGTGTTGTTAGTGGGTGACAGGAGCAGGGAATATTTGATTGACCAGTGCTAATGTGTCTCCCTGAGTGAAGCTGCTGTTTTGATGTTAAACTAAACAGTCTATTTCTTTCTTCCAGGTGATCCTAAGAGCTGGCAGAACAAATCTCTTCCTGGAGACCCCAATTACCATGTGGGAACAAACTGTGTCTCGGTCCTGATTGATCACTTTTAAAGGTGGAAGTGGGTGATTGACAGTTATGCCAGGATACCTAGGCAGTGGGTGGAGCACAGATTTAAGCAATAACCTGCTTTCACACAATCAGATGAGGTTGTGGGACAACCTAAAATGCAAATGTTCACATTCTAAGTGGTGTGAAAGGAATTGCAGACGAGCTTGCAATGATACGGCAAGTCTGAACTGTAAAGTTTCCCCAATTTCCGTGTAAACCAGCAGGGATGCCTTACCCTTAGTATTTGTAGCTATCATTTATAATACTAAATCAATTTTTCTATATTCTATAACTTTACAGCCTTTACATGTTTATATCAGTAACCATGTCCTAGTTTAAATGTAGAAGTTACTTTTCTATGTCCTTTAGTTATAACAAGATGTTTGGCTTGACGTGAGTAAACCTAGTTGGCAGGGACTTGGTACCGAGTTATGGTTGGATGTCCTGCTGTGCTGTGGGATTGGTAGAAAGGTCGCTGAGGTCTGTGGCTGTACATAAACCCCGAGCTCGGTTTGTAAATTAACATTTTTTATGTCTTATTTTGTATAAAACAAAACTGAAAAAAACTTTCTAAAGAGGATCTTTATATTCTGCCGCCGTGGGGCCTTTTCAGCAGTTGTTAAATTTGCAGCAATAAAATCACCATTTACAAGTTTAAAAAATCATTGAAGTTTTTACAGCTTTGTATTAATGTTGCTGTGTTTGAGAATGACGTTTTGTCTGTGTAAAGGCACTGGGTCCTTTATATTTTAAGGCAATGTTTGGGAATGCTGGAGTGCAATTTGTGGGATCTTTGGAAAAGTATCTTTGGATAAAGTGACAGGTTACTGTGCTATGTGCCCCAAAGTGTATTTTTGTACTAATAGACAATTTATTCTGGCACAGCAGTACGTGGCTCGCTGGGGATTCTAACAAGGCTTCTGTTAATCACTTCACCACTATTCACGTGTGGCTGACTTTATTTCCTACAATTACTCAAACTACACGTTTCTAAATATACCACTATTATTGAATAAAAACATTTTTAAGATACCAAGTTGTAGTCTTTTGTTTGTCTGATGTTCCATTCATGAACACCTTTTCACTTGTCCCCTTTTCTCTCTCCTCCCTCACTCCTTTCCTGAAGGCATGAACTGTCACTGGGCTACCTTTCCCTATGTGCCAGCTGCCCTCTGATACCAGCCCCACTGGCCATTTCTGGTTTGTGGGGCAAGGGCAGCATCAGACCTTTTGACTGTCCAATCGATCAGAGCTAGACCCAGGTCTGTGGGCGCCCAAGATCTGTGCAGGAACCAGGCATATCGATCAGCAATGCGAGCGCTGGCTACATCGGGGATACTGAGGCCAGTCAGTTTCCCCATTACCGACCCGACTGAAATAGACTCGGCACAGAGCAATGATCTGCTGGTCTTTGTGGCACTGGACGACACATTTACACATTGACCCGAGAAACTTGCAACATTGTAGGAAGTGAATTGTGTATCATGCAAAAATGAATGAGTTAGTTAGTACTTCAAATCTGCAATTCGAGCTGAACCATGCGACCACTAGTTATACGCACGCTGCAACTTTAAATGCTTTGTGTCATCCTGTGTGAGAGCCTCCTGCTAGCCCAGGCACAGCAGGGAGTGCCCTGACTCTGGCACCACGAGGAGTCCCGGTAACCCGGGCACCGTGGTGCTGTATGTTCCAATCCGTGTCTGTCTGCAGGTCTGGGAAAGGTGTAACTAAATCAATGAGCTGATGTTCTGGCACGGAATGTAACCCATGGCTTCGATCTTAGTAACACCGGTGATGGGATGGAATATTCCTGTATCTTGAGCTTCAGCCGTTCGCCAAAACACAAGATTCAGCTTAAAAAATAAATAATTTATTACCACTCATGTTTCCAGAGTTTGATGTCCACAGGATATGTGATGCTTGCAGCCCAGTGACAGAAGATTAACATTTGTGATTGGTGGCTTCTTCTATTTGACTGGATTAAATATATTCAGAGTCTGGTCTGTTTATCCTCAGGACATGCACTCTGACCGTTTTTGGATTAGGTGAACCTTCCTTGGCCCACTATTGGCCCTGACTGCACGTGCTGGGACTCTCATTGGCTGGCAGGGACCAGCACTGGTTTGGGTATGATTCTGACACACAGAACATGTGAGGACGAGTTAGTGACCCGGCACGGCGAGGGGTTAGTGACCCGGCACGGCGAGAAATGGAAGCAGAAATGTTTATCTTTAATGGAATAGCGGAGTATTGAGCTACTTTATGCCTTAAGGAAATCAGAAGCTTCTGCCTCTTTGAGTTGCAGAGTGCCTATTTGGAATGCCTACAATTTGGAAATTCCAGCCACACTGGTAACATGCAGCTGATACAGTCAATGACTGCTGGGGAACAATAGGATGTGAAGGTTAAATGTTGCTAGTGGCTTGTTAAAAGTGAGGTTTCCTTCTCCATGTCCCTCTAGCACTGCTTGTGACTAAAGGATGTAGGAAGCTGATGTCACGAATCATACGATCCTGAAATGTAAGATGGCTTATGCTGCTGCTTCAATTTGGCAACTGGCCATTCTGCATTTCACAGATAACAGTGTCAGATAACACAGGAAAATACGTTCAATTGTTTGAATAAATGAAGATGAATGAAATGCGGATTAATAGGCATAAAACTCATGCTGTACATAGAAACATAGAAAATAGGTGCAGGAGTAGGCCATTCGGCCCTTCTAGCCTGCACCGCCATTCAATGAGTTCATGGCTGAACATGCAACTTCAGGACCCCATTCCTGCTTTCTTGCCATACCCCTTGATCCCCTTAGTAGTAAGGACTACATCTAACTCCTTTTTTGAATATATTTAGTGAATTGGCCTCAACAACTTTCTGTGGTAGAGAATTCCACAGGTTCACCACTCTGGGTGAAGAAGTTTCTCCTCATCTCGGTCCTAAATGGCTTACCCCTTATCCTTAGACTGTGACCCCTGGTTCTGGACTTCCCCAACATTGTGAACATTCTTCCTGCATCATCTAACCTGTCTAAACCCATCAGAATTTTAAACGTTTCTATAAGGTCCCCTCTCATTCTTCTGAACTCCAGTGAATACAAGTCTAGTTGATTCAGTCTTTCTTGATAGGTCAGTCCCGCCATCCCGGGAATCAGTCTGGTGAACCTTCGCTGCACTCCCTCAATAACAAGAATGTCCTTCCTCAGGTTAGGAGACCAAAACTGTACACAATACTCCAGGTGTGGCCTCACCAAGGCCCTGTACAACTGTAGCAACACCTCCCTGCCCCTGTACTCAAATCCCCTCGCTATGAAGGCCAACATGCCATTTGCTTTCTTAACCGCATGCTGTACTTGCATACCAACCTTCAATGACTGATGCACCATGACACCCAGGTCTCGTTGCACCTCCCCTTTTCCTAATCTGTCACCATTCAGATAATAGTCTGTCTCTCTGTTTTTACCACCAAAGTGGACAACCTCACATTTATCCACATTATACTTCATCTGCCATGCATTTGCCCACTCACCTAACCTATCCAAGTCGCTCTGCAGCCTCATAGCATCCTCCTCGCAGCTCACACTGCCACCTAACTTAGTGTCATCCGCAAATTTGGAGATACATTTAATCCCCTCGTCTAAATCATTAATATACAGTGTAAACAGCTGGGGCCCCAGCACAGAACCTTGCGGTACCCCACTAGTCACCGCCTGCCATTCTGAAAAGTACCCATTTACTCCTACTCTTTGCTTCCTATCTGACAACCAGTTCTCAATCCATGTCAGCACACTACCCCCAATCCCATGTGCTTTAACTTTGCACATTAATCTCTTGTGTGGAACCTTGTCGAAAGCCTTCTGAAAGTCCAAATATACCACATCAAATGGTTCTCCCTTGTCCACTCTACTGGAAACATCCTCAAAAAATTCCAGAAGATTTGTCAAGCATGTTTTCCCTTTCACAAATCCATGCTGACTTGGACCTATCATGTCACCTCTTTCCAAATGCGCTGCTATGACATCCTTAATAATTGATTCCATCATCTTACCCACTACCGATGTCAGGCTGACCGGTCTATAATTCCGTTTTCACTCTCCTTTTTTAAAAAGTGGGGTTACATTGGCTACCCGCCACTCCATAGGAACTGATCCAGAGTCAATGGAATGTTGGAAAATGACTGTCAATGCATCTGCTATTTCCAAGGCCACCTCCTTAAGTACTCTGGGATGCAGTCCATCAGGCCCTGGAGATTTATCGGCCTTCAATCCCATCAATTTCCCCAACACAATTTCCAGACTAATAAGGATTTCCCTCAGTTCCTCCTTACGAGACCCTCTGACCCTTCTTATATCCGGAATGTTGTTAGTGTCCTCCTTAGTGAATACCGAACCAAAGTACTTGTTCAATTGGTCCGCCATTTCTTTGTTCCCCGTTATGACTTCCCCTGATTCTGACTGCAGGGGACCGACATTTGTCTTTACTAACCTTTTTCTCTGTACATACCTATAGAAACTTTTGCAATCCGTCTTAATGTTCCCTGCAAGCTTCCTCTCGTACTCCATTTTCCCTGCCCTAATCAAACCCTTTGTCCTCCTCTGCTGAGTTCTAAATTTCTCCCAGTCTCCGGGTTCGCTGCTATTTCTGGCCAATTTGTATGCCACTTCCTTGGCTTTAATACTATCCCTGATTTCCCTTGATAGCCACGGTTGAGCCACCTTCGCTTTTTTATTTTTATGCCAGACAGGAATGTACAATTGTTGTAGTTCATCCATGCGGTCTCTAAATGTCTGCCATTGCCCATCCACAGTCAACCCCTCAAGTATCATTCGCCAGTCAATCCTAGCCAATTCACGCCTCTTACCTTCAAAGTTACCCTTCTTTCAGTTCTGGACCATGGTCTCTAAATTAATTGTTTCATTCTCCATCCGAATGCAGAATTCCACCATATTATGGTCACTCTTCCCCAAGGGGCCTCGCACAACGAGATTGCTAATTAATCCTCTCTCATTACACAACACCCAGTCTAAGATGGCCTCTCCCCGAGTTGGTTCCTCGACATATTGGTCTAGAAAACCATCCCTTATGCACTCCAGGAAATCCTCTTCCACCGTATTGCTTCCAGTTTGGTTAGCCCAATCTATCTGCATATTAAAGTCACCCATTATAACTACTGCACCCTTATTGCATGCACCCATAATTTCCTGTTTGATGCCCTCCCCAACATCACTACTACTGTTTGGAGGTCTGTACACAACTCCCACTAACGTTTTTTGCCCTATAGATTCCACATCATTCAAGCTAATGTCATTCCTAATTATTGTATTAATCTCCTCATTAACTAGCAATGCTACCCCACCTCCTTTTCCTTTTATTCTATCCTTCCTGAATGTTGAATACCCCTGAATGTTGAATACCCCTGGATGTTGAGGTCCCAGCCCTGATCATCCTGGAGCCACGTCTCCGTAATCCCAATCACATCATATTTGTTAACATCTATTTGCACAGTTAATTCATCCATCTTATTACAGATACTCCTTGCATTAAGACACAAAGCCTTCAGGCTTGTTTTTTTAACACCCTTTGTCCTTTTAGAATTTTGTTGTACAGTGGCCCTTTTTGTTCTTTGTCTTGCGTTTCTCTGCCCTCCACTTTTTCTCATCTGCTTTCTGTTTTTTGCTTTTATCTCCTTTTTGTTTCCCTCTGTCTCCCTCCATTGGTTCCCATCCCCCTTCCATATTAGTTTAACTCCTCCCCAACAGTACTAGCAAACAATCCCCCTAGGACATTGGTTCCGGTCCTGCCCAGGTGCAAACCGTCTGGTTTGTACTGGTCCCACCTCCCCAATACCGGTTCCAATGCCCCAGGAATTTGAATCCCTCCCTGCTGCACCACTGCTCAAGCCACGTATTCATCTGCGCTATCCTGCGATTCCTACTCTGACTAGCACGTGGTACTGGTAGCAATCCCGAGATTACTACTTTTGAGGTCCTACTTTTTAATTTAGCTCCTAGCTCCTTAAATTCGTTTTGTAGGACCTCATCCCTTTTTTTACCTATGTCGTTGGTACTAATGTGCACCACGACAACTGGCTGTTCTCCCTCCCTTTTTAGAATGTCCTGCACCCGCTCCGAGACATCCTTGACCCTTGCACCAGGGAGACAACATACTATCCTGGAGTCTCGGTTGCGGCCGCAGAAACGCCTATCTATTCCCCTAACAATTGAATTCCCTATCACTATCGCTCTCCCACTCTTTTTCCTGCCCTCCTGTGTAACAGAGCCAGCCACGGTGCCATGAACTTAGCTGCTGCTGCCTTCCCCTGATGAGTCATCCCCCTCAACAGTACTCAAAGCAGCGTATCTGTTTTGCAGGGGGATGATCACAGGGGACCCTTGCACTACCTTCTTTGCACTGCTTTTCCTGCTGGTCTTCCATTCCCTATCTGGCTGTGGACCCTTCTCTTGTGGTATGACCAACTCGCTACATGTGCTACTCACGTCATTCTCAGCATCGTGGATGCTCCAGAGTGAATCCACTCTCGGCTCCAACTCCGCAACGCGGACTGTCAGGAGCTGGAGGTGGATACACTTCCTGCACACGTAGTCATCAGGGACACTGGAGTCGTTCCTGAGTTCCCACATGGTACAGGAGGAGCATAACAAGTCTTTAAATAATTACAAGACTATCAGCCTTGCTGATAGTGCATGTGCCATCTACTGAGCTGAGCCCCAGCCTATATCTGATCTCAGTTAGGATGGTGATAAGTTACTATTGACCCCAGCAACCTGGGCTCTGGAGGGGAAAAGATCAGGCAGTGACCCTGCTAAATGTAGACATCAAGCAGCATAGACAGCTCCACCATCAATGGCAGAAATTGCCTCTAGGTGCGGTACCGTTCCCAGAAAACCTCAGCACCCAAGAGCGCAAGCATAAACCACTGGCAGTTTATTAGCATTTTTAGAGTTGTGAACAAAAAGCATCATCTGTATTTGATGTGGTTACTAAATTCACAGAGTTATCATCAAGTAAGGAACTGGGATTTATTCATTGACAAAAAGTCACCAACAGTGATAGATGTTCAGATTGTGCCAGGGGTAAATTCACATCTTGTTTTTGAAATCTACAGAATGTGTGCTCCCATGTATTCGCTGAAAGGATAGTCACTTCTTTCCTTAAACATGGGTAGGAACAAGTCAACCCCCTCTCCCCAACTGAGCTCCTTATTACCTCAGTGAGAATTGGCAACACTGCAAGTTAAAAATATCCTAATTAATAAATGAATATAGCAGTTCTGACGAAAGATCATTGACCTGAAATGGTAACGTGGTTTCTCTCTCTCCAGATTCTACCTGACCACCTGAGTATTTCCAGCATACTCTGTTTTTATTTTAAATGAATATTGCAGATCAAAATAGTCAAATATTGGGGAGTTCAACAACAGAATTTGTTTTCTTGCAAATCACCCCCCAGAAATCTCCTCACCATTCGCTTCCTGAGTGTCTTGTATTCTGGTCATAGAATCATAGAAATTTACAGCACTGAAGGAGGCCATTTCGGCCCATCGCGTCCGTGCCGGCCGACAAAGAGCTATCCAGCTTAATCCCACTTACCAACTCTCTGTCCGTAGCCCTGTAGGTTATGGCACTTCAAGTGCACATCCAAGTACTTTTAAAATGTGATGAGGGTTTCTGCCTCTACTATTTCAGGCAGTGAGTTCCAGACCCCCACCACCCTCTGGGTGAAAAGATTTCCCTTCAAATTCCCTCTAAACCTCCTACCAATTACTTTAAAACTATGCTCCCTGGTTGTTGACCCCTCTGCTAAGGGAAATAGGTCCTTCCTGGGTGTCCTGCTGATCAGTAACTCTGAAATCATCAGGGAAGGTTTTCTGAACTTCATTAATTTTAAATTCTTTTTAAAAGTAAAATGGCAAAAGACAATCCTGTGTCACCCCAGAGGGAAAAGATTCCAGGGCAATATTGGAAGAGGAGCAGGGGAATTATCCAAGGTGTCTTAGCCAACATTCCTCCCTCAACCAACATCACCAACACACATTAGCTGCTCATTTATCTCATTGCTGATTGTGTATCTGGCAGAAAACAACTGTAGCTCGTTAAACAGGAGGGCAGAGGTCAGCTTTTAATTTTCTTTTGCTTTTTCTCGGTTACCTTCATTGGGTAAAATTGCAAATAAAAATCGGACTCTCTTTACCACCTGGCTGTCCCAGGCTCCGCCCCGGTTTTCCAGGCCACTGTCCCCCACTGGGCCTGATCATCTGCATCCTCGAGTACTTAAGGAAGAGGCCCTAGAAATAGTGTTTGCAACATTCTATAGAATCTGGTTCAGTTCCTATGGACTGGAGGGTAGCTAATGTAACACCACTTTTTAAAAAAGGAGGGAGAGAGAAAACAGGGAATTATAGACCAGTTAGTCTGACATCGGTAGTGGGGAAAATGTTGGAATCAATTATTAAAGATGTAATAGCAGCGCATTTGGAAAGCAGTGACAGGATCGGTCCAAGTCAGCATGGATTTATGAAAGGGAAATCATGCTTGACAAATCTTCTAGAATTTTTTGAGGATGTAACTAGTACAATGGACAAGGGAGAACCAGTGGATGTGATGTATTTGGACTTTCAAAAGGCTTTTGATGAGGTCTCACACAAGAGATTAGTGTGCAAAATTAAAGCACATTTTATTGGGGGTAATGTATTGATGTGGATAGAGAACTGGTTGGTAGACAGGAAGCAGAGCATCTGGATAATCTGGTCCTTTTCAGAATGGCAGGCAGTTACAAGTGGGGTGCCGCAGGGTTCAGTGCTGGGACCCCAGCTATTTACAATGTACATCAATGATTTAGATGAAGGAATTGAGAGTAATATCTCCAAGTTTGCAGATGACACTAAGCTGGGTGGCGGTGTGAACTGTGAGGAGGATGGTAAGAGGCTGCAGGGTGACTTGGACAGGTTAGGTGAGTGGGCAAATACATGGCAGATGCAGTATAATGTGGATAAATGTGAGGTTATCCACTTTGGTTGCAAAAACAGGAAGGCAGATTATTATCTGTATTGTGTTCCTAATACAGATGAGGCTGCGCACACGGAGGTTAAAGTAACAGTGACCTCAGTCTTTAATAAGTCACTCCAGAGTGAGGAACAGTCCTTAGGGGTCGGCTTATATACAGTGCTCCCAAGGGATGCTGGGATCTCTTGGGACGTCAGGGGATGCGCTCCCTGGTGGCAGAACATGGGAGTGCATGCTTTACAGATACACAACACTCTGAATGGTAACAGATCAGTAAAAGGGGAGGTGCAACTGGGTGTCATGATACATCAGTCATTGAAGGTAGGCATGCAGGTACAGCAGGCAGTAAAGAAAGGAAATGGCATGTTGGCCTTCATAGCAAGCAGATTAGAGTATAGGAGCAGGGAGGTCTTACTGCAGTTGTACAGGGCCTTGGTGAGGCCACACCTGGAATATTGTGTTCAGTTTTGGTCTCCTAGTCTGAGGAAGGACATTCTTGCTATTGAGGGAGTGCAGCGAAGGGTCACCAGACTGATTCCCGGGATGGCAGGACTGACATATGAGGAGAGACTGGATCGACTGGGCCTTTATTCACTGGTGTTTAGAAGGATGAGAGGGGATCTCATAGAAACATATAAAATTCTGATGGGACTGGACAGATTGGTTGCAGGAAGAATATTCCCGATGTTGGGAAAGTCTAGAACTAGGGGACATAGTCTTAGGATAAGGGGTAGGCCATTTAGGACTGAGATGAGGAGAAACTTCTCAGAGAGTTGTTAACCTGTGGGATTCCCGGCCGCAGAGAGTTGTTGATGTCCGTTCACGGGATATATTCAGGAGGGAGTTAGATATGGCCCTGACGGCTAAGGGGATCAAGGGGTATGGAGAGAAAGCAGGAAAGGGATACTGAGGGAATGATCAGGCATGATCTTATTGAATGTTGGTGCAGGCTCGAAGGGTCGAATGGCCTACTCCTGCACCTATTTTCTATGTCCTAGGCCCCGCCCCTCTGCCTCAGGCCCCGCCCACTGCCCCAGGCCCCGCCCCCCCCCGCTCGGGAGCAGCCGCCGTGGCTCCGGTTGAGCGCCGGCTGCTGGGACTGAGCGGGCCGCCTGTCGGTGCGGGGTGGAGCGCCGGGCTCCTGGGCCGGGCCCTGCCGCTGGCTGAGGGCCCGGTTACTCCTGGCAACCGAGAGGCGCCGCTCGCTCGCGCGCCCCCGCCCCCTGCCCACGTGCCCGCCCCGCGCGCCACCCGTCTCCCGCGGTCCCGCGCTCCGGTCTGGCGATGCCCGGCGGCCGCTCCCGCTGCCGCTCGCTGGGCCCCGCGGTGTCCGAGTCCCGGGCCCGGGCCCGGGCCCGCCTCATGCTGGCTCTCGGCGCCGCGCAGATGGCGCTCGGATGTCTGATCGTCGCCGTCAGCTTCGCCGCCCTGGCGCTCACCACCTCGGCTCGGGTCCGCCACTCGTGCCCCTTCTGGGCCGGCTTCTCGGTGAGTGACTCGGCCGCAACCCGCTCCCCCGGGGCAGGTTAACCGATAGTGACAGGTTAACCATTGGTGACATGTTAACCTGGTTAGGGACAGGTTAACCATTGGTGAAGGTTACCCGATAGTGACAGGTTACCTGGGCTAGTGACAGGTTAACCATTGGTGAAGGTTACCCGATGGTGACAGGTTAACCGGGTTAGGGGCAGGTTAACTGTTAGTGACCGGTTACCCGATAGTGACAGGTTACCTGGGCTAGTGACAGGTTAACCATTAGTGAAGGTTACCCGATGGTGACAGGTTAACCGAGTTAGGGACAGGTTAACCATTAGTGAAGGTTACCCGATGGTGACAGATTACCCGGGCTCGGGACAGGTTAACCATTAGTGACATGTTAACCGGGTTAGGGACAGGGTCACTGGGTTAGGGATAGGTTAACCTAGATTAGTGACAGATAACCCATTTTAGTGACCGGTTAACCATTGGGGCAGGTTATCCGGGTTAGGGGCAGGTTACCCAGATTAGTGACTGGTTAACCTAGTTAGTGGTGGGTTATCTGACCCCCGCCCCGACAGCGAGCCTGGAATACAAAGGGAGGACGTTATGTTGCAGCTGTACAGAGCTCTGGTCAGACCCCGTCGGGAGCACTGCGTTCAGTCTAGGGGGGTATATTGGCCTTGGAGGGGAGAAGCGCACTTCACCAGATTGATACCGGGGCTAAAAGGGTTAGATTAAAAGGACAGGTTGTGGAAATCTGGAACTCTACCCACACCCTGCCCCAAAAAGCTGTTGAGTCTGGGGGCAATTGAAAATTCTTGTTCGGGAAGGCTATTAATGGTTACGGAACTAAGGTGGGTAGATGGTTGAGGTAAATATCATCCATGATCTCATTAAAATAAATAAATAAGACTTGCATTTATATATCGCCTTTCACAACTACCAGACGTCTTAAAGTGCTTTACAGCCAATGAAGTACTTTGGAAGTGTAGTCACTGTTGTAATGTAAGAAATGTGGCAGCCAATTTGCGCACAGCAAGCTC
Organism: Pristiophorus japonicus; assembly: GCF_044704955.1. Lineage (NCBI taxonomy): Eukaryota > Metazoa > Chordata > Chondrichthyes > Pristiophoridae > Pristiophorus > Pristiophorus japonicus. The sequence goes on from NC_091997.1 coordinate 62,356,935, forward strand.
CCACAAACAGCAATGTTATAATGACCAAATAATCTGTTTTTTTGTTATATTGATTGAGGGATAAATAATGGCCCCAGGACACCAGGGATAACTCCCCTGCTCCTCTTCAAAATGATGCCGTGGGACTTCCGACAGTGTAGCGCTCCCTCAGTACTGCCCCTCCGACAGTACGATGCTCCCTCAGTATTGCCCCTTCGACAGTGCGACACTCCCTCAGTACTGCCCCTGTCACAGTGCTGTGCTCCCTCAGCACTGCCCCTCCGACAGTGCGGCACTCCTTCAGCACTGCCCCTCCGACAGTGCGGCACTCCTTCAGCACTCCCCCTCCGACAGTGCGGCGCTCCCTCAGCACTGCCTCTCCGACAGTGCGGCGCTCCCTCAGTACTGCCCCTCCGACAGTGCGGCACTCCCTCAGTACTGCCCCTCCGACAGTACGATGCTCCCTCAGTATTGCCCCTTCGACAGTGCGACACTCCCTCAGTACTGCCCCTGTCACAGTGCTGTGCTCCCTCAGCACTGCCCCTCCGACAGTGCGGCGCTCCCTCAGCACTGCCTCTCCGACAGTGCGGCGCTCCCTCAGTACTGCCCCTCCGACAGTGCGGCACTCCTTCAGTACTGCCCCTCCGACAGTGCGGGGCTCCCTCAGTACTGCCCCTCCGACAGTGCGGCGCTCCCTCAGCACTGCCCCTCCGACAGTGCGGCGCTCCCTCAGTACTGCACTGTGAGTGTCAGTTTAGATTTATGTGCTCAAGTTCCTGGAGTAGGAGTTGAACTCACAAACGTCTGACTCAGAGGCGAGGGTGTTACCAACTGAGCCATGGCTGACACATAAATTGAATAGCGGAGCAGGCTCCAGGGGATGAATGGCCTCTTCCTGTTCCTATGTTGGGTGACCCAGTTTCCCCTGGAGGGGGGAGGTCAGATCCTGTTACAAACCAGTGGCCTCTCCCGGTGCATTTGTGAGATTTACTATCAATGCTTTTCTGCCTTTAAAGATACTTTGTAGATATTTATTTGAGTTTTGCTGGATTGAGTATAACGAATAGCTGCCCGTGATGTGCCAGATTGTGCCGTGCCCTGTTGTGCCGTGCCCTGCCGCTCCTGGGATAGCCCGTTGCCGCTATCTCACCACATTTCTGCAGTTCAGCCACCGCCTGTTGCTCTGAGTAATAATCCCCACTCACCGACTGCCGCCTTCACTACACACACTCAGTGTGACCTGTACAAAACAAAAATGTGCCCTCTGTTAATGAAAAATACATATATGCTTCCTATGTAATTGTCAGGTCAGGAGGGGCATGAGGACCCCAGCACCAGGTTAACGGCTGTTAATCCAAGACTGTCGCCCCTCGTGGCTGAACCATCCCCCTCCCTCTGTCATTCTGTCTCCAGGCACAAGCTTTGAGTTTAAGGATTTATTGTGGGCTGTTAGAGAATCATCGAATGGTACAGCACAAATGGAAAACGTTCAGCCCATCGTGCCTCTGCGGCTCTTTGAAAGAGCTACCAATTAGTCCCACTCCCCTGCTGTTTCCCCCTAGCCCTGCACTGGATCAGTCCTTACTGTCGCTCTTTTTAATTATCAAGTATGTTGTTAAAATGATTTGCACTTAATCTTGCCTGCCCGTCTGTCTGCCCTGATGCTACATTTTCTATTAAATGGATGACCTCAATGGAAGTAGATTGATAATTGTTGCAATCAGTACAGTTTTCCTTTCCAATTGTACGTATTTATCTAATGAAGATTAAATGTTTGATAAATATAGAAACACTTTCTTGAAGCGAGTTGTCTTGCAATGAATGGAGGTGACTGACCCGGAGTCATTCTGGCTGGAAATTCATAACCCAGAGGGATCACTTCACTCTCTGATTAATCTTTCTTGACCAATCCCATTTGGGCAACATGTTCTCAGCTCTGAGTACTACACCAACATTAATACATGGCGAATGTAGCTGTTGGACTGCACCGTGCTTTGGTTCATTCCAGCTCTCTCGTATTTGCTTTGTAATGTCCAAGATTGGAGACATACTATAAATTTGAGCAAGTATCTGGTACCTTTGCTCTCTGAAACCTCCCACGGTCTAGCCCCACGCAGTAGACGAAGAGTTGCCTTTTGGATTGGTCTGCTGCCTGTGTTGCAGGTTTTTCGGAAATAACTTTTCATTTAAGTTCATTTTTACTTTGCCAGATTGAGTGTTCCTCCTGTAGTCAGCGGGATAATATAACCAGTTTTGTTTTTGTTTAGCACTTTAACACAGGGCAACATCCTGAGGCGCTTCACAGAGGTGGAATCAGGAGATTGGTGGAGATTGCACATCAGATCCATGGTCCTGTTTAACACAGTGCATGGTCTACACATCTCCATCTCTACTCTGGGACTGTCAGAGTTTCAATAATTAAGCAAGACTAAGATGGAATCTTGTTTGCTTGGTAATGGGATAACTGATGGTGACAGATGAATGAGGAATCTGGGAGGCCTTGCTTTGACAGACAGTTCCCTGTGTGGGGCTAATGCCCTCCTCGAGTCACTTCATTCAAATCTATTCTATTTGGGGATTACTGTCAGTGAATAAGTTAAATGAGTCGATTAAAATGCTGGCATCGGGATAGGCAGACAAGACCTTGAGGCCAAGGTATGTTATGGTTTGAGACTTTTATTAAGTGCACATTTCTCACTATTGATATTATTGATGTTTGATCGTCCTGTAATATTTGACCAAAAATCAGTTCATGTTCCTAATTGGTGGAAAGAGAAAGACTTGCAGTTCTGTAGTGCCTTTCATGACCTTAGGACGTCCCAAAGCCAATAATGTGCGTTTGTAGTGTAGTCACTGTTCTAATGCAGGTAAATGCGGCAGCTAACTTGTGCACAGCAAGTTCCCACACTCAGCAATGCGATAAATGAGAATCCATTTTTGTGATGTTGATTGAGGGATAAATATTGGCCAGGACACCGAGGATAACTCCCCTGCTCTTCTTCCAAATAGTGCCGTAGGATCTTTTATATGAAGTCGAGGCCTCAGTTTAACATCTTGTCCGAAAACAGCACCTCTGACCACAAGGTTTGATTCTTGATCTGTATTGAGTCACCGCCCCTGGCTCGGCTTCCTGCTGCTGATCACTGACCAATGTCCCTGACAGAAAGTCTATGGGTGAGGGCAACATCAGCCTCAGGTTCAGCTGTGATAGCCTCCAGAGATCAATAGCCGGGCACACTCACGTCTGGTGTCATTACGGATGTTGCCAGAGGGTGACCTCCACCTGTGCGATTGAACACAACAAGAGTCAGGGCCTTTGGAGGAAGGTTGAAAATTGATCGAAAAAGATCTCTGTTGCTGGGTGCACTGTGTGTGATAATTGTACATTAAACAGGCAGCGCTGTGCAGTTTAAACTGTGGCACAGATGGTTTCACAGTGTTATATCCAAGTAGGATCTTCTGCAAGGGATGACTTGTACCAGCTGTACAGTTAAACGTACCGACAGAGCCTGCCAGGCAATCTGTTAGTGAAATGCTGCACCTCAGCTCACAAAGGATGGGAGCGATGGGGAGGGGAGCGGTGAGAAGGAGAGAGCGGGGAGTGGGGGAGGCCAGCGATGGGGGAGGGGAGTGGGGGAGGCCAGCAATTGGGGAGCGGGGAGGGGAGTGGGGGAGGCCACGCAACCTGTAATACCCCGGACACGCGGCCTGTAATGCCCCGGACACGCAGCCTGTAATACCCGGGACACGCAGTCTGTAATATAACTGAGTGTTGATTGGTATTCTGTCAAAGCAAAATAACGTAAGAACATAACATAAGAATTAGGAACAGGAGTAGGCCATCTAGCCCCTCGAGCCTGCTCCGCCATTCAACAAGATCATGGCTGATCTGGCCGTGGACTCAGCTCCACTTACCCGCCCGCTCCCCATAACCCTTAATTCCCTTATTGGTTAAAAATCTATCTATCTGTGACTTGAATACATTCAATGAGCTAGCCTCAACTGCTTCCCTGGGCAGAGAATTCCACAGATTCACAACCCTCTGGGAGAAGAAATTCCTTCTCAACTCGGTTTTAAATTGGCTCCCCCGTACTTTGAGGCTGTGCTCCCTAGTTATAAGAACATAACATAAGCAATAAACTGGTAGAAATCTGATTGGGGACAATGGAATGCTGGAAATATGAAAACTCACAGCCTCATACGAACAATGACAGGCAGGTAAAGACCCTCTGGTCCCTCGAGTCTGTCCCGCACAATTGCAATACCTTGTGTATCACAACATAGACACTCCACCCCACCCCAAATCATGTGATCTCCTGGGAGAGGCAAAATAAAAACCCAGATTAAAAACCCTAGGAAAAAAATATCTGGGAAATTCTTCTCCAACCCATCTGGGCGATGAAACTAGTCCAGGAGATCACTCTGGCCTTGAATAGTACCTACCTTCTGAGGGAGCAGCTCTCAGCCACTGTCAGAAACAAATCCAGCTTTCGCTTTCACCTCCTGTGATTCTTGACTGATTTTGACACCTATAAAAACACCTGGAAACTTGGAAGATTCTGTTTTTTAGTCTTAAACCACAAATAAATGGCTATGTAGCCATGCATTGTCAGAGATTGGAGGTTTGCATAGTTTCTTAATGGAAGGACCAACTCTTTAATGTGTATCTTTAACATTTATAGGCTTATTATTAGGCATGTAGTTAAGTAAAGCTGGTTGATTTAGAGACTGCAGAAGAATTAAACACATGACAGGAAATTGATTTCTGCAGCTCAGTTGGCGATAAAAGGAACATTGGAATATATTGGGCTGGAAAGACTAATAAGAGAAAATAGACAAAAGGAAAGAGGTATATGGAATTAAGTAAAGTATGAGGAGCGATTCAAAAACATATAAAAATGATGAGAAAATATTCTCTAAATCTATCAGTAAAAAGAGAATGATTAACTGCGGGGTGAGACCTGAGAGAGGATCGTGAGTTAGTGAAGGATTATTGGAACTTGGCAGGGATACTGAACAAGTAATTCACTTTAGTGTTTACAATAGCTAGAGATATTGGAGAGGAGGTAAACCCTGAATTGATTAAAAGTGAGATGAGAGATAAAAGGGAAGTATTAAAGAAATGTGTGAGCTTAAAGGAGGACAAAGTTCCAGGACATGACAGGATACATCCCAGGATCCTGAGGGAAATGGGGGAAGAAATAGCAGAGACACGAGGAATATTTCAGGATTTAATTGAGAGTGGATGTGTGCCAGAGAGCTGGAGAGTGACCAACACAAAACCCATTCTCAAATAGAGAGGCAGAGCTAACTTGGGTAATTACAGGCTAGTTAGTTTAACATTTGTGGGATGCAGACTTTTGGAATCTTTAAAGGTTAAATTTCAAAATATCTACATGAAAAAAATATCAAGAAATAGCTAACACAGATTTCAGAAAGCAAGGTCGTGTTTGACAAAACTGGAGGAGTTCCTTGAGAGGAGCTGCAATATGGTGGATGGAAAAAAATGTAGTAAATGTGGTTGACATTGATTTCCAGAAAGCCCACTGCAGGGTAAAAGAAAAGAAAGACGTACATTTATATAGCACCTTTCACCACCACCGGATATCTCAAAGTGCTTTAGAGGCAATGAAGTACTTTTGGAGAGTAGTCACTGTTGTAATGTGGGCTACTTATCCAATACCCTTTGAAAGCTGTGATTGAGTCTGCCTCCAGGCTAACACATTCCAGATCCTAACCGCTCGCTGTGTGAAAAAGTTTTTTCTTAAGTCGCCTTTGGTTCTTCTGCCAATCACCTTAAATCTGGTTCTCGACCCTTCTGCCAGTGGGTACAGTTTCTCTCTATCTACTCTGTCTAGACCTCATGATTTTGAACACTCGACCATATTTCCTTTCAATCTTCTCTGCTCTAGGGAGAACAACCCCAGCTTCTCCAGTCTATCCACGTCCCTCATCCCTGGAACCATTCTCGTAAATCTTTTCTGCGCCCTGTCCAAGGCCTTCACATCCTTCCTAAAGTGCGGTGCTTTACTCCAGTTTGAGGCCGAACCAGCGTTTTATACAGATTGATTATAATTCCTTGCTTTTGTACTCTACCATTATTCATGAAGCCCAGGATCCCGTACGCTTTCTCAACCTGCCCTGCCACCTTCAACGATTTGTGCCCATATACCCCCAGGTCTTTCTGTTGATGCACCCCCTTTAGGATTGTACCCTTTAGTTTATATTGCCTCTCTTCATTTTCTACCAAAATGTATCACTTCGAACTTTTCTGTGTTAAATTTCATCCGCCACGTGTCCGCCCATTTCACCAGCCTGTCTGTGTCCTCTTGAAGTCGATCACTCTCCTCCTCACTGTTCACTATACTTCCAGGTTTTGTGTCATCTGCAGATTCTGAAATTGTGCCCTGTACACCCATATCCAAATCATTGACATATATCAAGAAAAGCAGTGGTCCCAATATCGACCCCTGGGGAACATCACTGTATACCTTCCTCCAGTCCGAGAAACAGCCGTTCACCACTACTCTCTGTTTCACGTCACTCAGCCAATCCCGTATCCATGCTACCAGGGGGGACTGGGTTTATGTATGGAAGCTGCTTTTTGCTTGTTGAGGGAGGGAGAGAGAGAGAGAGAAGCATTCCTGACACAAGACAGACATTTAACTTTTTGAATTAGAATTTTAAATCAATTAGTGATATTGGACATGGCTTATCTGAAAATTGTGCAGGGACCAGATGCTGTAAACTTCAGAGCTTGTATAGAGCAAATGGAATTTGGAACGTGCTTTGCATCAAGACTGCATGCTTTGTTATAAATTCATACACTTTAAATTTCACTCAAAATCTTCCAAAGAATTTAAATATATTTCTATCCAGAGGACAGTGCTTTATATAAATGTAATGATGTGATGCATATGAAAAGGTCTGTATAACCATACAATGAGTTACCATAGCTCACATCCACCTTCCTTTGTTCATTGTAAGAGACCTGTCAGTGAAGCTCCACCCCTCCCCCATCCTGGCCACTGAGGGGGAAGAGATGCAGTGGTTGCTGTCGAGGTTCATCCCAAGCAGCTCCGTAACACAGGACTCTGTGCTCTACGGGCTGTTCCCAGGGACACACACCGAGACAGACATCACCTGCTGCTGGAGGGCCATCAACTCGGTCAAAGACGCTCTTTGGTCTTGCCGAAACTTGCTGGTTCTCCAGAGCAAGGAGATGTCCACGTCTGCGTGTTGCAGACTGGCGCAATCCAAGATCCAGGATTACGTGCTGAGGGACGCACTTAAAATTGGTGAGTCACCGCAAAGGCACGGTGGGGAAGGGCCACAGTTTAAAGCCCTTCCTCCACGGTAAACCCAGGGGCAGGAATCAGTACAAAACCCCCCTCGGGCTGTATTTGTAATTTACTTTTTGTGTACATGGAGCACCATGATCTGTAAACACCTATGTAGTGCCATGTACAATGCAAGGTCTGTTGCGAAATGCATGTTAAAAAGAAAAACAAAATGTAAATGTACCGTCACCCATTCCGTGTACTGTAATTTGTTTGCATGTACTACAAGGTATCCCGTATTGGACCGAATTGCACTTGAACTGGAAAACAAGGAAATGTAACGAACGGAACTGCCGTCAGCACCCAAATAATAGTGTATGGGATTGCTGACCGCAGCTAAAGGTATTGAAATGCCTTTGAATGTACTGTACAGATTTTTTTATGAATAAAGTATATTTTGAAATTTAAAAAAAACTGGGAAGAAAATGCAGAGCCAGCTTTCTATTTCATAAATCAGTCAGTTAAAGATTTACTGAGTGACGATGAATTACAGGTGGGGTCAGCCATGGCTCAGTCTTTAGCACTCTCGCCGCTGAGTCAGAAGATTGTGAGTTCAAGTCCCACTTCAGAGACTTGAGCCCCTAATCCACGCTGACACTCCCGCGGCACTGTCGGAGGTGTCATCTTTTGGATCAGACGTTAAACTGAGGTCCTGTCTGCCCACTCAGATGAATCCCACTGCAGTATTTCAAGTTCTCCCCGGTGTCCTGGGATAGTCTGGTCGTTTATTTCATTGCTGTTTTGTGGGAGCTTGCTATGCGCAAATTGGCTGCCACGTTTCCTACATTACAACACTTCAAAAATAATTCATTGCCTGTAAACCACTTTGTGACGTCTAGAGGTTATGAAAGTAGCTATATAAATGCAAGTCATTCTTTCTTTTACGTATGAATTATATCTAACATTGACAGCAGATCTGTATTTTAGTCACCGTCCTGAGCATTGTATAACACTGGGGTACAGTGCTGGGGGGTACAGGTCTGTCACTATATAACACTGGGGTACAGTACTGCTGGGTACAGGTCTGTCACTGTATAACACTGGGGTACAGTACTGGTGGGTACGGGTCTGTCACTCTATAACACGGGTACAGTACTGGTGGGTACAGGTCTGTCTGTATAACACTGGGGTACAGTACTGGTGGGTACAGGTCTGTCACTGTCTAACACTGGGGTACAGTACTGGTGGATACAGGTCTGTCACTGTATAACACTGGGGTACAGTACTGGTGGGTACAGGTCTGTCACTGCATAACACTGGGGTACAGTACTGGTGGGTACAGGTCTGTCAGTGTATAACACTGGGGTACAGTACTGGTGGGTACAGGTCTGTCACTATAACACTGGGGTACAGTACCGGTGGGTACAGGTCTGTCACTGTATAACACTGGGGTACAGTACTGGTGGGTACAGGTCTGTCACTGTATAACACGGGTACAGTACTGGTGGGTACCGGTCTGTCATACAATGAGTTACCATAGCTCACATCCACCTTCCTTTGTTCATTGTAAGAGACCTGTCAGTACTGGTACTGTATAACACACGGGTACAGTACTGGTGGGTACAGGTCTGTCACTATAACACGGATACAGTACTGGTGGGTACAGGTCTATCGCTGTATAATGGATACAGTACTGGTGGGTACAGGTCTGTCGTTGTATAATGCTGGGGTACAGTACTGGTGAGTACAGGTCTATCACGTATAACACGGGTACAGTACTGGTGGGTATAGGTCTGTCACTGTATAACACTCGGGTACAGTACTGCTGGGTACAGGTCTGTAACTATTACAATGGGGTACAGTACTGCTGGGTACAGGTCTGTCACTGTATAAAACTGGGGTACAGTACTGGTGGGTACAGGTCTGTCACTGTAGGGTAAGTACTGGTGGGTACAGGTCTGTCACTGTATAACACTGGGGTACAGTACTGGTGGGTACAGGTCTGTCACTGTAGGGTACAGTACTGGTGGGTACAGGTCTGTCACTGTAGGGTACAGTACTGGTGGGTACAGGTCTGTCACTGTAGGGTACAGTACTGGTGGGTACCAGTCTGTCACTGTAGGGTACAGTACTGGTGGGTACAGGTCTGTCACTGTAGGGTACAGTACTGGTGGGTACAAGTCTGTCACTGTAGGGTACAGTACTGGTGGGTACAGGTCTGTCACTGTATAACACTGGGGTACAGTACTGGTGGGTACAGGTCTGTCACTGCAGGGTACAGTACTGGTGGGTACAGGTCTGTCACTGTAGGGTACAGTACTGGTGGGTACAGTCTGTCACTGTATAACACTGGGGTACAGCACTGGTGGGTACAGGTCTGTCACTGTAGGGTATAGTACTGGTGGGTACCAGTCTGTCACTATAGGGTACAGTACTGGTGGGTACAGGTCTGTCACTGTAGGGTACAGTACTGGTGGGTACCGGTCTGTCACTGTAGGGTACAGTACTGGTGGGTACCAGTCTGTCACTATAGGGTACAGTACTGGTGGGTACAGGTCTGTCACTGTAGGGTACAGTACTGGTGGGTACAGGTCTGTCACTGTAGGGTACAGTACTGGTGGGTACAGGTCTGTCACTGTAGGGTACAGTACTGGTGGGTACCAGTCTGTCACTATAGGGTACAGTACTGGTGGGTACCGGTCTGTCACTGTAGGGTACAGTACTGGTGGGTACAGGTCTGTCACTGTAGGGTACAGTACTGGTGGGTACAGGTCTGTCACTGTAGGGTATAGTACTGGTGGGTACAGGTCTGTCACTGTAGGGTACAGTACTGGTGGGTACAGGTCTGTCACTGTAGGGTACAGTACTGGTGGGTACAGGTCTGTCACTGTAAAATGTTAGCAGAATTGAGGCCCATGGAATTAAAAGGAAAGTGCAGTGTGGATATGAATTTGGCTGAGGGACAGAAAGCAGAGCGTCGTGGTGGACGGTTGTTATTCTGACTGGAAGGATGTGCACAGTGATGTTTCCCAGGGGTTGATATTAGCAACAACAAAATCAACAACTTGTATTTATATAGCGCCTTTAATGTAGTGAAACGTCCCAAGGCGCTTCACAGGAATATTATGAGATAAAACTTTGACACCGAGCCACATAAGGAGAAATTAGGGCAGGTGACCAAAAGCTTGGTCAAAGTGGTAGGTTTTAAGGAGCGTCTTGAAGGACGAAAGAGAGGCGGAGAGGTTTATAAGAACATAAGAAATAGGAGCAGCAGTAGGCTACCTGGCCCCTTGTGCCTGCTCCGCCATTTAATAAGATCATGGCTGATCTGATCATGGACTCAGCTCCACTTCCCTGCCCACTTCCCATAACCCCTTATTCCCTAATCGCTCAAAAATCTGTCTATCACCGTCTTAAATATATTCAATGACCCAACCTCCACAGCTCTCTGGGGCAGAGAATTCCACAGATTTACAACCCTCTGAGAGAAGAAATTCCTCCTCATCTCAGTTTTAAATGGGCGGCCCCTTATTCTGAGACTATGTCCCCTAGTTTTAGTTTCCCCTATGAGTGGAAATATCCTCTCTGCATCCACCTTGTTGAACCTCCTCATTATCTTATACGTTTTGATAAGATCACTTCTCATTCTTCTGAACTCCAATGTATATAGGCCCAACCTACTCAATCTATCTTCATAAGTCAAACCCCTCATCTCCGGAGTCAACCGAGTGAACCTTCTCTGAACAGCATCCAATGCAAGTATATCTTTCCTTAAATACGGAGACCAAAACTGTACGCAGTACTCCAGGTGTGGCCTCACCAATACCCTGTACAGTTGTACTAGGACTTCTCTGCTTTGATACTCCATCCCCCTTGCAATAAAGGCCAACATTCCATTTGCCTTCCTGATTACTTGCTGTACCTGCATACTCACTTTTTGTGTTTCATGCACAAGGACCCCCAGGTCCCTCTGTACTGCAGCACTTGGCAATTTTTCTCTATTTAAATTAGAATTTGCTTTTCTACTTTTTCTGCTAAAGTGGATGACCCCACATTTTCCCACATTATACTCCACCTGCCAAATTTTTGCCCACTCACTTAGCCTGTCTATATCACTTTGCAGATTTTTTGTGTCCTCCTCACAATTTGCTTTCCCACCCATCTTTATATCATCAGCAAACTTGGCTACATTACATTCGGTCCCTTCATCCAAGTCATTCATTTTGGTTTAGGCAGGGAATTCCAGAGCTTCGGGCCTAGGCAACAGAAGGCACAGCCACCAATTGTCGAGCGATTATAATCCGGGATGCTCAAGAGAGCAGAATTAGAGGAGCGCAGACATCACGGGGGGTTGTGGGGCTGGAGGAGATTACAGAGATAGGGAGGGCCATGGAGGGATTTGAAAACAAGGATGAGAATTTTGAAATCAAGGCAATGCTTAACCGGAAGCCAATGCAGGTCAGCGAGCACAGGGACGAAGGGTGAGTGGGACTTGGTGCGAGTTAGCACAAGGACAGCTGAGTTTTGGATCACCTCAAGTTTACGTCGGGTGAAATATTGTAGGCCAGCCAGGAATGCGTTAGAATAGTCAAGTCTAGAGGTAACAAAGGCATGGATGAGGACGTCAGCAGCAGATGAACTGAGGCAAGGCTGGAGACGGGCGATGTTACAGAGGTGGAAATAGGTCTTAGTTATGCTGTGGATATGTGATTGAAAGCTCACTTCAGGGTCAAATATGACACCAAGGTTGCAAACAGTCTGGTTCAGCCTCAGACAGAAGTTGGGGAGAGGGATGGAGTCAGTGGCTAGGGAAAGGAGTTTGTGGCAGGGACCGAAAGCAATGGCTTCAGTCTTCCCAATATTCAATTGGTGAAAACTTCTCATCCAGAACTGGATGTCAGACAAGCAGTCTGACAATTTAGAGACCGTGGAGAGGTCGAGAGAAGTGGTGGTGAGGTAGAGATGGGTGTCATCAGCGTACATGTGGAAACTGACGCTGTGTTTTCAGATGATATCGCCATGGGGCAACATGTAGATGAGAAATAGGAGGGGCCAAGGGCAGATCCTTGGGGGACACCAGAGGTAACGATGCGGGGGCGGGAAGAGAAGCTGTTGCAGGTGATTCTCTGGCTACGATTAGACAGATAAGAATGGAACCAGGCGAGTGCAGTCCCACCCAGCTGGATGATTGGTGGAGAGGCGTTGGAGAAGGATAGAGTGGTCAACCGTGTCACAGGCTGTAGACAAGTCAAGAAGGATGAGGTGGGATAGCTTGCCTTTGTCACAGTCACAAAGGATTATGTCATTTGTAACTTTGATTAGGGCCATTACTCTTTTTGATATATATTAATGAATTGGACTTGGTGTATGTAGGGCATAAGTTCAAAGTTTTCAGATGATACAAAGTTTGGAAATGTTGTAAAAAATGAGGAGGATAGTAACAGACATCAGGAGGACATAGACTGGTGAAATGGGGAGGCATATGGCAGATGAAACTTAATGCAGAAGTGTGAAGTAATTCATTTTGGAAGGAAACGTTGCCACTTCTTCCTTTCCTGTGTGTGTGTGAGAGTGAGTGTCAGTATGTGAGAGAGTGTGTGTCAGTGAGAGTGAGTGTCAGTGTGTGTGTATGTGTGTCAGTGTGCGTCTGTTCTTGTGTGTGTGAGTGAGTGCTAGTGTGTGCGTCTGTGCGCCAGTGTGTGTGTCTGTTCTTGTGTGAGAATGAGTGTTTGTGTGTATGTGTGTCAGTGTGTGTCTGTTCTTGTGTGTATGTGTGCCAGTGTGTGTGTCTGTTCTCGTGTGTGTGTGTGTGTGTGTGAGATTGTCTGTGTGTGTCTGTTCTTGTGTGTGAGAGTGAGTGTGTGTCAGTGTGTGTGTTTCTGTTATAGAAACATAGAAAATAGGTGCAGGAGTAGGCCATTCGGCCCTTCGAGCCTGCACCGCCATTCAATGAGTTCATGGCTGAACATGCAACTTCAGTACCCCATTCCTGCTTTCTCGCCATACCCCTTGATCCCCCTAGTAGTAAGGACTTCATCTAACTCCTTTTTGAATATATTTAGTGAATTGGCCTCACTCTCTGGGTGAAGAGGTTTCTCCTCATCTCGGTCCTAAATGGCTGACCCCTTATCCTTCAACTGCGATCCCTGGTTCTGGACTTCCCCAACATTAATAAGAACATAAGAATTAGGAACAGGAGTAGGCCATCTAGCCCCTCGAGCCTGCTCCGCCATTCAACAAGATCACGGCTGATCTGGCCCTGGACTCAGCTCCACTTACCCGCCCGCTCCCCATAACCCTTAATTCCCTTATTGGTTAAAAATCTATCTATCTGTGATTTGAATATATTCAATAAGCTAGCCTCAACTGCTTCCTTGGGCAGAGAATTCCACAGATTCACAACCCTCTGGGAGAAGAAATTCCTTCTCAACTCGGTTTTAAATTGGCTCCCCCGTATTTTGAGGCTGTGCCCCCTAGTTCTAGTCTCCCCGACCAGTAGAAACAACCTCTCTGCCTCTATCCTGTCTATCCCCTTCATTATTTTAAATGTTTCTATAAGATCACTCCTCATCCTTCTGAACTCCCAACTAGTAAAGACCCAGTCTACTCAATCTATCATCATAAGGTAACCCCGTCATATCCGGAATCAGCCAAGTGAATCGTCTCTGTACCCCCTCCAAAGCTAGTATATCCTTCCTTAAGTAAGGTGACCAAAACTGCATGCAGTACTCCAGGTGCGGCCTCACCAATACCCTATACAGTTGCAGCAGGACCTCCCTGCTTTTGTACTCCATCCCTCTCGCAATGAAGGCCAACATTCCATTCGCCTTCCTGATTACCTGCTGCACCTGCAAACTAACTTTTTGGATTCATGCACAAGGACCCCCAGGTCCCTCTGCACCGCAGCATGATGTAATTTCTCCCCATTCAAATAATATTCCCTTTTATTTTTTTTTTCCCCAAGGTGGATGACCTCACATTTTCCGACATTGTATTCCATCTGCCAAATCTTAGCCCATTCGCTTAACCTATCTAAATCTCTTTGCAGCCTCTCTGTGTCCTCTACACAACCCACTTTCCCATTAATCTTTATGTCATCTGCAAATTTTGTTACACTACACTCTGTCCCCTCTTCCAGGTCATCTATGTATATTGTAAACAGTTGTGGTCCCAGCACCGATCCCTGTGGCACACCACTAACCACCGATTTCCAACCCGAAAAGTACCCATTTATCCCGACTCTCTGCTTTCTGTTAGCCAGCCATGTCTCGATCCATGCTAATACATTTTCTCTGACTCCGCATACCTTTATCTTCTGCAGTAACCTTTTGTGTGGCACCTTATCGAATGCCTTTTGGAAATCTAAATACACCACATCCATCGGTACACCTCTATCCACCATGCTCGTTATATCCTCAAAGAATTCCAGTAAATTAGTTAAACATGATTTCCCCTTCATGAACCCATGTTGCGTCTGCTTGATTGCACTATTCCTATCTAGATGTCCCGCTATTTCTTCCTTAATGATAGCTTCAAGCATTTTCCCCACTACAGATGTTAAACTAACCGGCCTATAGTTACCTGCCTTTTGTCTGCCCCCTTTTTTAAACAGAGGCGTTACATTAGCTGCTTTCCAATCCAAAGGCACCTCCCCAGAGTCCAGAGAATTTTGGAAGATTATAATGAATGCATCTGCTATAACTTCCGCCATCTCTTTTAATACCCTGGGATGCATTTCATCAGGACCAGGGAACTTGTCTACCTTGAGTCCCATTAGCCTGTCCAGCACTACCCCCCTAGTGATAGTGATTGTCTCAAGGTCCTCCCTTCCCACATTCCCGTGACCAGCAATTTTTGGCATGGTTTTTGTGTCTTCCACTGTGAAGACCGAAGCAAAATAACTGTTCTTGTGTGTGAGAGTGAGTGTCAGTGTGTGTGTCTGTTAGTGTGTGTGAGAGTGAGTGTTTGTGTGTCAGGTTGTGAGCCGAATGATCTCCTTTGAAAAAATACTGCATTTCTATAGCATCTTTCATTACCTCAGGACCTCGCAAAGCGCTTTACAGCCAATGAAGTACTTTTGAAGTGTAGTCACTGTTGTAATGTAGGAAACGGAACATGTGCAATGTGCAGAACAAGGGGTAAATTTTCTGAATTTATTTCAGTGATTTGTTCTTTTCTGAAAGATTTTTGAGGATTCTGTAGTTTGGTATAACCAGGATGATCTACTCCTCTGCAATTTATTTCCATGGTAGAATTGTTCAAAATAGGCAGTCGGGTTAACTGAATGCTGCAGTCGCTTGGACATCACAACGCAAATTCATCATCTGCTCATACATGAATGTCTCCCCAAGTTCTGACAAAAGATTAAAACATTAACTCTGTTTTTCTCTCCACAGATGTTGCCTGACCTGCTGAGTATTTCCAGCATTTTCTGTTTTTATTTCAGATTTCTAGCGCACCCACAGTACTTTACTTTTGTTCCTCTGTAGACTGATCTTGTGCCAAACTTCACTACTCGGTCTGGTTCAAGTTGGCAGCATGTTGGCCCATAGCTCGAGACAGTTTCTTATCTGTGTCCTCACCATGTACAGCTAATTCTTTCCCTTGCTGTCCCGCCAACTATTCTTTGAAGCATTTGATTGAAAGCATTTAGCTAAGTCTTTATTCCACTCATCTGTGTTGGGGGAAAATATCCCGCCTGACTTTGAATGTTGCCTATTTTATATTGTGTCCTTTTTGTTGCTCAAACGGCAATTTTGCTGGTCATGTGACTAGGAGTTGCCTGCGACGGTTCTTGAGATAAATACCAAATGACACACTCGACAATGGCGGTACTGTTAATGTTCATTTAATACAGAAGAAGTACAAGACTCACCACTTATACTTTATAGTTACCCAATAGGTCCACGGATGATCAGTCCGTCCTAACACTGTTCCGTCGAGGGTCTCTTCCTCGGTGCCTACTTCTGCCGAGTGTTGCTCCTAGGTTCTCGCTTTGGACTGTCTGAACCTGTCTGTCTTTATACCCTCCTTTTCATGCCTAACTAGTCGAGTTGGTGCCAATAAGTCTGAGGTGATCAGGGTCTTTCCTGCTGAAATTGACAGTGCATACTCGGTCTTTATGTTGGGGGAAATTGGCTTCGCTTTGGCTGCCCAGATCAGTGACCTAATGGCCAGTACTTCCACACTTTTCCACAGCTGAAATTAAGCTCATCCCTCCCTAATCCTTTCAGCATTTTAAATTCCACCTATCATAGAATCATAGAAATTTACAGCACGGAAGGAGGCCATTTCGGCCCATCATGTCCACGCCGGCCGACCAAGAGCTACCCAGCCTAATCCCACTTTCCAGCTCTTGGTCCGCAGCCCTGTAGGTTACGGCACTTCAGATGCACATCCAAGTACTTTTTAAATGTGGTGAGGGTTTCTGCCTCCACCACCCTTTCAGGCCGTGAGTTCCAGACCCCCACCCCCCATCCCCCCGTGAAGAAATTACCCTTCAAAACCCTTCTAAACCTTTTACCAATTACTTTAAATCTATACCCCCTGCTACCCTGGTTGTTGATCCCTCTGCTAAGGGAAATAGATCCTTCCTATCCACTCTATCTAAGCCCCTCATAATTGTATGCACCTCAATAAGGTCTCTCCTCAGCCTCCTCTGTTCCAAAGAAAACAACCCCAGCCTTTTCGATCTTTCCTCATAGCTAAAATTCTCCAGTCCAGGAGACATCCTCATAAATCTCCTCTGTACCCTCCCTAGTGCAATCACAATTTTCCTGTAATGTGGTGACCAGAACTGCATGCAGTACTCCAGCTGTGGCCTAACCAGTGTTAGTGGCCTAACACCTGCTTTTATTCTGTCTGGTGCATTGATTTCTCTGCTTCCTTTTGAGTACTGTGATATTTTTTTCCTCCCTCTTTGCCCCCTGCCTGTAGATGCCCCCGGAGATAGGCAGTCTTCCCTGCCAGTATTACTATCTAACTGGTCACTGTTGGTACAAGAGCATAGGCTGACGGTCTCCGATCTCACTCAGCCCGGGGAGGGCTGGGCTGGGCTGGTCTTGAAGAGTTGGGACCATGTATTCTGCCTCTATGAAGCAAAGCACATTAGTGTAAAATCTGGGTGTGCACCAGTGTTTAAATTATATTAATCATTCTCTACATAGGGTTGTATTTATTTTTGACCGAGAGAGTTGCAGAGGAGTTGCAGCACTGGTGCTACCAACTCTGCAATGTACTTCTCTTCAATATGCTTGCCTCTAATTTGCTCATTTATGCTAGGGATTAGATTTAGTATGGATCATGCTACCCGTTCAATCAGACCGTCCTACTGCATGTCACACTGTGCCCTGAAGCAAGGGGTTAGCACGATGTGGTGTCAGTGATGAGCATTAAATGATTCATGTCGCTGTTGGAGAGCAGAAAGAGTAATTGGCTGATTTATATAGTTTAATCATTCATAAGAAAGGAGAGACTTGAAATTGGTGATCCCGGTATGTCTTAATTAGGAACAAATACAAATTCTCAGCTGAATTCTAATGGGCAGGGAGCAGGGTAGGGGGTTGGAATGTTGAGCAAAGAAGAGGAGTTGGGGGATGAGTGCCACGAGGGGGGGAGCGAGGGGGTTAGTATAGCCGTGTCAACCGTGAGAGTCAATGGAGCATCCTCCTCCATTTCGGATGCCCCCAAAAGTTCATCAACATCCTTCGCCTGCTTGACGACATGTAGGCAACGAATGATCCTTACCAACGAATCCATTACAGATCCAATTCACGTCCGGACCGGGGTCACACAGGGCTGCATCATCGCTCCAACCCTTTCTCAATCTTCCTCGCCGCCATGCTCCACCTCACAATCAACAAGCTCCCCGCTGGAGCAGAACTAAACTACAGAACCAGTGGGAAGCTGTTTAACCTTCGCCGCCTCTAGGCCAGGTCCAAGATCACCCCAACCTCTGTCGTTGAGCTGCAGTATGTGGACGATGCCTGCGTCTGTGCACATTCAGAGGCTCAACTCCAAGATATAGTCAATGTATTCACTGAAGCATATGAAAGCACGGGCCTTACGCTTAACATCCTTAAGACAAAGGTCCTCCACCAGCCTGTCCTCGCCGCACAGCACTGCCCCCCAGTCATCAAGATCCACGGCTCGGCCCTCAACAACGTGGACCATTTCCCATACCTCGGGAACCTCATCAACAAAGGCAGACATTGATGCGGAGATTCAACATCGCCTCCAGTGCGCCAGTGCAGCCTTCGGCCGTCTGAGGAAAAGAGTGTTTGAAGACCAGGCCCTCAAATCTATCATCAAACTCATGGTCTACAGGGCTGTAGTAATAACCGCCTTCCTGTATGGATCTGAGGCATGGACGATGTATAGAAGGCACCTCAAGTCGCTGGAGGTATATCACCAACGATGTCTCCGCAAAATCCTGCAAATCCCCTGGGAGGACAGATGCACCAACATCCAGGCTAACATCCCCAGTATTGAAGCACTGACCACACTCGATCAGCTTCGCTGGGCAGGCCACATAGTTCACATGCCAGATACGAGACTCCATAAGCAAATGCTTTATGCGGAACTCCTTCTTGGTTATCGAGCCAAAGGTGGGCAGCGGAAACGTTACAAGGACACCCTCAAAGCCTCCCTGGTAAAGTGTGACATCATCACTGACACCTGGGAGACCCTGGCCGAAGACCGCCCGAGGTGGAGAAAGTGCATCCGGGAGGGTGTTGAGCTCTTCGAGTCTCAACGCAAAGAGCGTGAAGAGGCCAAGCGCAGGAAGCGGAAGGAGCGCGCGGCAAACCAGCCCCACCCACCCCTTCCCTCGACGAATGTTTGTCCCACCTGTAACAGGGTCTGTGGCTCTCGTATTGCACTGTTCAGCCATCAAAGAACTCACTTTGGGAGTGGAAGCAAGTCTCAGTGGGCAGGTTATCAGCCCAACACCAGCTTTTAAACTCATAATCTACATTCGCTGCAATGCAGGGCTGAAAGGTTTGTGACCGTGAGAGTTACGATGGACTCAACCATTCCAACATTCCCCTGGCCGGCCTCCCATCTTCCACCCTCCATAAACTTCAGCTCATCCAAAACTCTGCTGTTTGTATCAGAACTCACACCAAGGCCCCTTCACCCATCACCCCTGTGCTTGCTGACCTACATCAGCAACGCCTCGATTTTAAAATTCTCATCCTTGTGTTCATAACCCTCCATTTCCTTGCCCTCTCCCTTTCCTCGCCCCCTCCCTATCTCTGTAACCTCCTCAAGCCTCACCACCCTCTGAGATCTCTGTGCTCCTCCAATTCTGCCCTCCTGTTCACTCCCCCTCCCAATAATGTACCAGTATGTTAGTTTGAATACATTACGTTTGATTTCAAGTCAGTTTATGGACTCAAGAAAGTTGCCATTGATACAGATCTGGAATTTAATGAATCTGATTGGTTTGAACTGAACTCGCTGCCTGTGCCACTATAGTTAACAAGCTAAAACAGGATTATATTTAAATTCTCCGCTTGAAATCTCTACCCATATTGCTGCTTGCTCTAACTGTTTTGTTGAGTAAGTGCCCAGGGGCAGATTCGGCCAAAGCCGATAATGAAATTGGAATTTATTAGTCTTCTGCACAGCTAATACTTTCTCTAATCTCATGGTGCTTGGTTTGGCTGCCTGTCAGGACCTGTGTACTGTGATACTGCAAACAACTGTACCTCTTACTCTGAATATCAATAAGGAGATCGAGGGATGGTGAGAGGGTACAAGATGATTAGAGACATACAAGGGCCATTTTACCCCTGGCTTTTCCACATTTAATCAGGGAACAGACTAATGACGATACAACAATGAGATCAGCCGATGGTTTAGAGTCTTTTCAATGCCCGTTTAATGAGTTCAATTTTGAGGATTTCAGGGCAGTTTCACACAACTCTCAGCTGGGACCCGGAGCCTAGGAGCTGAGGCTGCGTACCCCGGAGGCTAGACTGTTTGAACAGCAGTGTCATTCAAACACCGTTCCTCCCTCTGAATCTCAGCGTGTGAGTTGGTAAAAGGTTCAAAACAATCATCCACCATTCAGTGAAACCGAGCAGGTGCACCATGGGCAGTGGTTCCATAACTACCCCACTGAGAACCTTGTCACATTCGCAGCTTACTCCAAGCCACTCCTTCCTCTTCATAACTCCCATTCATTCCCTGCTCCTGAACAATGTTTAGTCTGAATGATGACGTAACTCTCTATAATCCCTGTTTGCAAACCAATTGATTCCAGTGGGAAGATTAGGGTAATGAGCACCCCGGGTGTGTATATGAGCACTGTCTGTACCCTTACACAATGTACCCCAGGTGTGTATATGAGTGCTGTCTGTACCCTTACACAATGTACCCCGGGTTTGTATATGAGCACTGTCTGTACCCTCGGACAGTGTACCCCGGGTGTGTATATGAGTGCTGTCTGTACCCTCACACAATGTACCCCAGTTTGTATATGAGTGCTGTCTGTACCCTCACACAATGTACCCTGGTGTGTATATGAGCGCTGTCTCTACCTTCATACAGTGCGCCCCGGGTGTGTATATGAGCGCTGTCTCTACCTTCAGACAGTGCATCCCAGGTGTGTATATGAGCGCTGTCTGTACCCTCACACAATGTACCCTGGTGTGTATATGAGTGCTGTCTGCACCACTCCTAATGTTGGCTGTCAGGAGCTGCGAATCAGACAAGCTGAGCTGGTAACTGAGTTCACGAGTGTCTAAATGATTGCTGGTGTGTATTTCTTGTCCCTGTTTTCAGTCGTACAGTGAGGCAGGATGTGTGAATCATCATCATAGGCAGTCCCTTGGAATCAAGGAAGACTTGCTTCCACTCTAAAAGTGAGTTCTCAGGTGGCTGTACAGTCCAATGCAGGAATTACAGTCTCTGTCACAGGTGGGACAGACAGTGGTTGAAGGAAAGGGTGGGTGGGGAGTATGGTTTGCCACGCGCTCCTT
Source organism: Pristiophorus japonicus (assembly GCF_044704955.1). Taxonomy (NCBI): domain Eukaryota; kingdom Metazoa; phylum Chordata; class Chondrichthyes; family Pristiophoridae; genus Pristiophorus; species Pristiophorus japonicus. Next base: position 62,378,179 of record NC_091997.1, read on the forward strand.
CCGCTGTCTGCGCTTGATTTCTGCATGCTCTCAGTGATGAGACTTGAGGTGTTCAGTGCCCTCCCGGATGCTCTCCCTCCATTTTGGGCCGTCGTGGGCCAGGGACTCCCAGGTGCCAGTGGGGATGTTGTTCTTTATCAAGGAGGCTTTGAGGGTGTCCTTGAAATGTTTCCTCTGCCCACCTGGAGCTTGCTTGCTGTGTAGGAGTTCCGAGTAGAGCGCTTGCTTTGGGAGTCTCCTGTCGGGCATGCGAACAATGTGGCCCACCAACGGAGCTGGTCGAGTGTGGTCAGTGTTTCGATGCTGGGGATGTTGGCCTGAGCGAGAACACTGACATTGGTGCGTCTGTCCTCCCAGTTGATTTGCAGAATCTTGTGGGGGCAATGCTGGTGGTACTTCTCCAACGCTTTGAGATGGCTGCTGTATATGGTCCACGTCTCTGAGCCATACAAGAGGGTGGGTATCACTACAGCCCTGTAGACCATAAGCTTGGTGCCAGATTTGAGGTCCTGGTCTTCAAACACTCTCTTCCTCAGGCGACCGAAGGCTGTGTTGGTGCACTGGAGGCAGTGTTGGACAGTACAGGCCCGTGTACAGCAGCAAGGACCATAAAACAGCTGGCATACCAGAGAATTAAGCAAATCATTGCCCTGATATCATGGCATGTCAGTCCCAGTTCATCAAGCTGTAGGTTCCCTCCCAATTGCTGTTTCTCAATCAGTCGATACCTGGTGTTAATTCTCACAAGTAAAGCTGCTCCTTATAACGTGGCTCCGATTGGGGCACCGAGCGGCAGGATGTGAGTCTGGTCAGGAAACTCTCGCTGTTTGGAACTTGAAACAGGACAAGAAACACATTCCCACAGCTCTTTGTTTCCTCTGTAATAAGAATTGTTGTCATCGCCTTGTGTTCCCACGTACGCCTGGTAAATATTTAGTGTGTGTTATCCATAAGATGGTGTGTCACCACTCACTCACACCTATTCTTCAGCCTGGGAACCCTTTCATCTCACAACGGCCACTCATTCTGCCAACTTCCCTCTTGCTCTTCTGAATCTTCAAATGCACCATCCCGCTCCCACCCCCGCCCCTACCCCTACCCTCGCTCCCACCCCTACCCCATCCCCAACCCACTCCCATCCTTACCCACCCCTGCCCCTACTCCCCCCCCCCACTCCCCAGTCTCCCCTCTTTCCCCTCACTTACCCCCATTCCCACAATTCCTCCCCGACTCCCCCTCCTTCCCCCTCCCCCTTACTCCCCCCCCCAATTCCCCATCCCTCCTGTACCCGTACTCCCCGTCCCTCCTGTACCCGTACTCCCCGTCCCTCCTGTACCCGTACTCCCCGTCCCTCCTGTACCCGTACTCCCCGTCCCTCCTGTACCCGTACTCCCCGTCCCTCCTGTACCCGTACTCCCCGTCCCTCCTGCACCCGTACTCCCCGTCCCTCCTGTACCCGTATTCCCCGTCCCTCCTGTACCCATACTCCCCGTCCCTCCTGTACCCGTACTCCCCGTCCCTCCTGCACCCGTACTCCCCGTCCCTCCTGTACCCAGACACCCCGTCCCTCCTGTACCCGTACTCCCCGTCCCTCCTGTACCCGTACTCCCCGTCCCTCCTCCGCCCTTACTCCCCGTCCCTCCTGTACCCGTACTCCCCGTCCCTCCTGTACCCGTACTCCCCGTCCCTCCTGTACCCGTACTCCCCGTCCCTCCTGTACCCGTACTCCCCGTCCCTCCTCCACCCGTACTCCCCGTCCCTCCTGTACCCAGACTCCCCGTCCCTCCTATACCCGTACTCCCCGTCCCTCCTCCGCCCGTACTCCCCGTCCCTCCTCCGCCCGTACTCCCCGTCCCTCCTGTACCCATACTCCCCGTCCCTCCTCCGCCCGTACTCCCCGTCCCTCCTGTACCCATACTCCCCGTCCCTCCTCCGCCCGTACTCCCCGTCCCTCCTGTACCCATACTCCCCGTCCCTCCTGTACCCGTACTCTCCACCTGCTCCTCAAAGAAAACGAGTGCAACAAATGTTCACTACAGAAAATAGTTTTCATTTAGTTTTTAAAATAGGCTGGTGTTTGATGTCTTTGTATTTTTAAAGCAGTGACAGGTTTGTGATATTTAACTGTCAAAACCAGGACATTTTTTAAAAAGAAATTCATTATTTTCATAATAATTGCACTAAAAGAGTGACATTTGCAAGATGACTCACCCAATCACACGCAACGTTACTTAATCAACCCGAGTGTGACTGATTAGCAACAAAGTGTTATGAAATATCTGAGGAATCTTCCTCAAGGGTGGCATAAAGTGGGATTATCAAAGCTTACAGTGATGTTGGGGGCTGTTGCAACCTTGCTGTATAATCAACTGGATATCATATTGCACAGAGCTAGCTGTGCAGAGTGTGGGGATCAACAGTGTGCTCAGCAAGGACTTGGACTGTGAGCTGGAGTGTCGTGTGGAGGGGTCTGAAACATTCCAGCTCCATACCTTGTATATGGTCTGAGATGCTCTATATTTGGATCTGTACGAGATCCCGTCCTTTAATTCTCACGATCTTGCTCGCTACGGCCATACACTCTTAATACCTCTGTGATCAGCCCACTCCTCACCACTCGCAGTACCTCGCCCAACTAGCTGTTAGAACATGGCTGAACAAACTGCGCACAATTGTCTGAATTCCCTCCTCCCTCTATTCGAACACTAGCTCCAGGGAGTAATGAGTGATCTCATTCAATACCTCCCGAGTGTATCAGTGGCAGTGTCCTGCTGTCTGGAGTCACGTCCTATCCAGATAGATGGGCTCAATGGCCTTCCTCCCAGTGTAGTACTGAGGGAGTGCTGCACTGTCGGAGGGGCAATACTGAGGGAGTCATCATCAAAGGCAGTCCCCCGAAATGAGGAGAGCTAGGTCTTGGTGCCGTACTGTCGGAGGGGCAGTACTGAGGGAGTGCCGCACTGTCGGAGGGGCAGTGCTGAGGGAGTGCCACACTGTCGGAGGGGCAGTACTGAGGAAGCGTTGCACTGTCGGAGGGGAAGTACTGAGGGAGTGCCGCACTGTCGGAGGGACAGTACTGAGGGAGAGCTGCACTATCAGAGGGGCAGTACTGAGGGAGAGCTGCACTGTCAGAGGGGCAGTGCTGAGGGAGTGCCACACTGTCGGAGGGGCAGTACTGAGGAAGCGTTGCACTGTCGGAGGGACAGTACTGAGGGAGAGCTGCACTGTCAGAGGGGCAGTGCTGAGGGAGAGCTGCACTGTCAGAGGCGCCGTCTGCCCCCTCAGGTGGATGTAAAAGATCCCATGGCGCTATTTCGAAGAAGAGCAGGGCCGTTCTCCCTGATGTCCTGCCCAATATTTATCCCTCAACCAACATCACTAAAATAGATTATCTGGTCATTATCACATTGCTGTTTGGGAGACCTTGCTGTGCTATATTACAACAGTGACCACACTCCAAAAGTACTTCATTGGCTGCAAAGCACTTTGGGATGTCCAGAGGTTGTGAAAGGCACTATAGAAATGCAAGTAATTCTTTCTACTGTGCCTGCCTTGTATAATAATTCTTTCAACCATGCGCTCAAAATAAATGAATCATTCATATCTCTGCAAGCCTTGTTGAAAATGTTACAATATCTGCACTTCAAGTAACTTTATATCAGAAGCAGGCAAGAGCTGGCAGCAGCTTCACGCTTGCCTTTATCTGAGGTGGGGGAGTTATAGCTGTTTCTGATTGGATCAGCTCATTGCCGATTGCTTTTAATTGATCACTTTGTTGGTGGACACGAGTTTGCGTTCCATCAGTTTGGGGAAAGGAGCCCTTTACTGCCCACATGCTGCGTGAGCATTGCGGGATTATCCGTAGGCCCACGGAAAGTGTTGGGATCACACACACTGCAAGCGACTGGCGATTCCCTATTGGTGCAGATAGCCTGAGGTTGTCTGCATTAATGGACCTTTTACCTCACTTACATTTCCTCATGTTGTGTTATTCCCGGATCTGGGCTGGGCTTGTGACCTGGTTTCCCAGGGGTGGAAGAGCTCAGCAGAGGGAACCTTGCACTTCCCCCAATGACCTTCATGCAGCCCAAGCTTTCCGCTTTCAATTACTGGAGAATGTGATTTACAAACTGCTTCAGGCTCATTTTGTACATTGCGCAGATGATGCAAATCAAGATTGCTTATTGAGGCAGATTAAAGAGCTGGCTGGTGTTCTGTTAGTCCATTGGAAATATCGTCCTGCCTTTCGAATGTGTCGTCGTAGGACCTGAATCCCTTACCGTGAGTGAGGGATACGTACAGTACATTACGTTGTCAGATATTTTGCTTCAAATACATTTCTCTTTCCAATTTTAAAACAGAAATTGCTGGCAATACATAGCAGGTCAGCAGGAGAAAAGTCGTGTTAATGCTTAGTCTGTCACTGCCAAGGTCCGAGGTTCCTATGTGCCTCTCTTGGCAACCTACGAAGGGCCCATCGAGGCACTCCTCGCTGCCTGCTTACACCCCAATTGTCCCATCCTACCCTCTCGCCAACCTTCCCACTCAGCGCACCCACTGGGGGCTAATCTTGCCAATCTCCTCCCAATCCAACTCGCCCCCCCAGAGCTGACCCTGTGGACGCTGGCAGTGGGTCAGCCGTCACCGACCCTCTGCACGTCCGTTCGCTTGCGAACAAGGCCCTTACCATTCCTGAGCTTCTCGTGGATGATGGCATCGACATCGTGGCCCTGACGGAAACCTAGTTGGGGGACGATGACACCTTACCCTTAAACGAAGCCTCCTCGCCTGGCTATACCTTCCATCACTTACCCCGCTCAGATCGCCGTGGTGGTGGTGTGGCTCTTATCACCAAATCACACCTTGGTCTGTCCCCCTACTCTTCCGACACTTTCTCTTCCTTTGAGCATCTCACCCTATTCCACCCCTCTCACCTCTCATTTACAACTCTCATTCTCTACCGCCCACCCAAGTAGCATAACAATGTTGTTGCCGCTATTTCTTCACTAGTTTCCTCCTTCTGCTTCTGCACCGAACAACTTCTCATCCTCTGTGATTTCAACCTCCATCTCAACTCACCATGCTCTCTCTCCTCTGAGGTCACTAGCCTCCTATCCTCCCTTAACCTCGCCCTCCATGTAAACTCCCCAATCCATATTCACGGCCACCCCCTCGACCTTGCCATCTCTCATGGCCTCGCTACTCCCATCGTGTCAATCACAGCTAAGGCCATCTCTGACCACTTCCTCGTATCGTTCTCCACCACATCCCCCTTCCACCCCACCCCCCCAAACCCTACCTCCTCCTGTATCGGCCCCTGGGAAAAAGCTCTCTCCCCATTCTCTTACAACTGAACTTATCAACTCCCAAGTGTCCAGCCTGTGGCCCTCCATTCACCATGACATTTCTATAGCTACCGACCTGCTCAGTCACACCCTCACCACCACCTTTGATGCCTAGTCCCTTTTAAAACAATTACTCTCACCCTGGCCGTACCCCTGTACAGCACTGATCTTCGCTCCCTTAAGTCCAAGGGACATAGACTTGAAAGGATATGGCGGAGAACTGGTTTGGCCATTCACCGCCAGATCTACTGGGCCACATAAAGTACTATCGGGTCCTGCTCTTGTCTGCCAAAATCGCTCACTATTCCAGAATCATTCTGGAATAAAGATAACCCCCAGCTTCTATTCTCCACTGCTAACCATCTTTTTAAACCCCTCTCCCCAGTCTCCACCCTCACCACCGACAATAAGTGTGAGGAGCTCATGGACTTCTTTGTCTTCAAGATTGAGACCATCCATTCGGCCACCTCTGCCTCTTCCCTTCTTTCCCCTAGACCACCGGGCCAAACTTCCTCGAAGGTTCCCCCCCGCATTAGCCCTGACCTCACTTCTTTCTCCAGTTTCTCTCCGATTTCCCCTCATGACCTTTCCGAGCTCATCCTGTCCATGAGACCCACTTCCTGCTCCCTTGACCCTATTCCCACCAAACTGCTGACCACCCAACTTCCTTGTCTGACTCCCATGTTAGCCGACATTGTTAATAGTTCGCTCTCCTCAGGTACTGTCACCATGTCCCTCAAATCTGCCGTCATCACCCCTCTCAAAAAACCAACCCTCGACCCCTCCGTCCTTGAAAACTACCGCCCCATCTCCAATTTCTCGTTCCTCTCCAAAGTCCTTGAACGTGTTGTTGCCTCCCATATCTTTCCCACAATTCCATGTTTGAATCCCTCCAATCCGGTTTCCGAGCTGCCACAGTAACAAAATGGCCCTCTTCAAAGTCACAAATGACATCCTTTGTGACTGTAACAAAGGCAAACTATCCCTCTTCGTCCTTCTTGACTTGTCTGTAGCCTTTGACACGGTTGACCACTCTATCCTTCTCCAACGCCTCTCCATCATCGTCCAGCTGGGTGGGACTGCACTCGCCTGGTTCCATTCTTATCTGTCTAATCGTAGCCTGCAATGGCTTCTCTTCCTGCCCCCACATCATTACCTCTGGTATCCCCCAAGGATCTATTCTTGGCCCTTCCTATTTCTCATCTACATGTTGCCCCTTGGTGACATCATCTGGAAACACACGGAGTCAGTTTCCACATGTACGCTGATGACACCCAGCTCTACCTCACCACCACTTCTCTCGACCCCTCCTCGGTCTCTAAATTGTCAGACTGCTTGTCCGACATCCAGTTCTGGATGAGCAGAAGTTTTCACCAATTGAATATTGAGCAGACTGAAGCAATTGTTTTCAGTCCCTGCCACAAACTCGGTTCCCTAGCCACTGACTCCATCCCTCTCCCCAACTTCTGAGACTGAACCACAGTGTTTGCAACCTTGGTGTCATATTTGACTCTGAAATGAGCTCTCGACCACATATCCGCAGCATAACTAAAACCGCCTATTTCCACCTCTGTAACATCGCCCGTCTCTGCCCCTGCCTCAGCTTATCCGCTGCTGAAGCCTTCATCCATGCCTTTGTTACCTCTAGACTTGACTATTCCAACGCACTCCTGGCTGGCCTCCCACATTCTACTCTACGTAAACTTGAGGTGATCCAAAACTCGGCTGCCCCGTGTCCTAACTTGCACCAAGTCCCGCTCACCCATCACTCCTGTGCTCGCTGACCTACATTGGCTTCTGGTTAAGCAGTGCCTTAATTTCAAAATTCTCATCCTTATTTTTAAATTCCCTCTATGGCCTGGCCTCTCCCTATCTCTGTAATCTCCCCCAGCCCCATTGCCCCCTGAGATGTTTGTGCTCTTCTAATTCTGCCCTCCTGAGCATCCCTGATTATAATCACTCCACCATCGGTGGCTTAAGCTGCCTGGGTCCCAAGCTCTGGAACTCCCTCCCTAAACCTCTCCGCCTCTCTATCTGTCCTTCATCCTTCAAGACACTCCTTAAAACCTACCTCTTTGACCAAGCTTTTGGTCACCTGCGCTAATTTCTACTTATGCGGCTCGGTGTCAAATTTTTATCACATAATACTCCTGTGAAGCGCCTTGGGACATTACACTATGTTAAGGCTCGAGGGGCTGAATGGCCTACTCCTGCTCCTATTTCTTATGTTCTTATATAAATACAAGTTGTTATTTTCCATCACTGCCAGGGTCTGACCAGATGGCTGCGTATCTCCAGCATGCCGGTGTTTATCTCTGCTCACTAGCTAGTTTGAACTTAAAAGGATTAACAACAAATTCCATTGACATTTGTGGCTGGGCTACTGGTTAATCAAGAGATTTCGTTCATGTAACACCAAATAGCCTCCTCTGTCCACACAGAAATCTCATGGGCACCTTGACGCAGCTTTGGTCAATATCTGGCCAATCACAGGTGCACTTGTGGGTGTAACCATGTTGGTGATTGAATTCCAGATTTTAGCACTGGCATTGAAGAAATCCCACAGTTAGATCAATGAACTGGTCAGGTGGGCAGAACAGAATTCATTCCGGAGAAGTGTAAGGTAATGCTAACAAGGCAAGGGGATACACAATAAATGGTAGGACACTGAAGTGTAGAGGAACAGACCTTGGAGTGCATGTCCACAGATCCCTGAAGGTCGCAGGCCAGGTAGATAAGGTGGTTAAGGAGGCATATGGAATACTTGCCTTTATTAGCTGAGGTATAGAATACAAGAGCAGGGAGGTTATGCTTGAACTGTATAAAACACTGGTTAGGCCACAGCTAGAATCCTGCATGCAGTTCTGGTCGCCACATTACAGGAACGATGTGATTGCAGTAGAGAGGGTACAGAGGAAATTTACAAGGATGTTGCCTGGACTGGAGAGTTTTAGCTCTGAGGAGAGATTGGATAGGCTGGGGTTGGTTCTTTTTGGAACAGAGGAGGCTGAGGGGAGATCTTATTGAGGTGTATAAAATTATACGGGCCTATTTCCCTTAGCAGAGGGGTCAAGAACCAGGGGGCATAGATTTAAAGTAATTGGGAGGAGGTTTAGAGGGGATTTATTTTTACAGAGGGTGGTGGGGGCCTGGAATTCACTGCACTGAAATGGTGGAGGCAGGAATCCTCACTGCATTTAAAGGACTTGGATGTGCATTTGAAGTGCCATATCCTACAAGGCTATGGACCAATAGCTGGAAAGTGGGATTAGGCTGGATAGCTCTTTGTCAGCCAGCACGGATACGATGGGCTGAATGGTCTCCTTCCGTGCTGTAAATTTCTATGATTCTAAAGTGCATGCTGAAAGGAGATAACATATTGTTTGGACAAGAGGAGAAATAGTGTGTCCTGTTGTATTAAATTTGTTTTTAATTCACTTCCTGTGGAATTCCCTGGATTATTTAAAGCTGACAGTGGTTGGAGATTGCCAGCCAGGAAATGGCAGTGCAGAACAAGCAAGCACTGCGAATACTACACTGCATCTTTGCCACTGTGCACCTTCTCTCAAAAAAGAACGAAAGTAAATGTTCCCTGTTCCCACTACCAGGTGGAAGTAATGTGGACCATTCACCCGGGTTTGAGCCTGTAATCGTGCAGTTCCCCAATGGCTCGGAGTTTATCCAGCGAGTTCCTGGGCTTTGGTGTTTGCTGCGTTAGGATGCATTTAAGGAGCGTGTCACTAGGATTCTAGCTTGGTTGCAGTGGCAGGGAGTGGGGACCCCCTAGGATTGGGCATTGCATGAAGCAAAACTCGCACAGTGCGACATAGGTTTAACCAGTGCATGGGTCCCCTTTGCTGGAGCGGCGCTCTCTGTATGGTAAACATCTGTGGTTGGTAAAATGTTGGAGTCCATTATTAAAGAAGTAGTAGCAGGACATTTGGAAAAGCAAAATTTGGTCAGCATGGGTTTATGAAGGGGAAGTCATGTTTGACAAGTTTGCTGGAGTTCTTTGAGGATGTAACGAACAGGGTGGATAAAGGGGAACCAGTGGATGTGGTGTATTTGGACTTCCAGAAGGCATTTGACAAGGTGCCACATAAAAGGTTACTGCACAAGATAAAAGTTCACAGGGTTGGGGGTAATATATTAGCATGGATAGAGGATTGGCTAACGAACAGAAAACAGAGTCGGGATAAATGGTTCATTCTCTGGTTGGCGACCAGTAACTAGTGGGGTGCCGCAGGGATCAGTGCTGGGACCCCAACTATTTACAATCTATATTAACGACTTGGAAGAAGGAACTGAGTGTAACGTAGTCAAGTTTGCTGACGATACAAAGATTGGAGAAAGGGTAATGTGTGAGGAGGACACAAAGGGGCTGCAGGAGGACATAGACAGGCTAAGTGAGTGGGCAAGAATTTGGCAGATGGAGTATAATGTTGGAAAATTGAAGTCATGCACTTTGGCAGAAAAAATTCAAAGAGCAAGTTATTATTTAAATGGTGATTGATTGCAAAGTGCTGCAGTACAGTGGGACCTGGGGGTACTTGTGCATGAAACACAAAAGGATAGTATGCAGGTACAGCAAGTGATCAGGAAGGCCAATGGTATCTTGGCCTTTATTGCAAAGGGGATGTAGTATAAAAGCAGGGAAGTCTTGTTACAGCTGTACAGGGTATTGGTGAGGCCACACCTGGAGTACTGCGTGCAGTTTTAGTTTCCATATTTACGAAAGGATATACTTGCTTTGGAGGCAGTTCAGAGAAGGTTCACTCGGTTGATTCCGGGGATGAGGGGGTTGACTTATGAGGAAAGATTGAGTAGGTTGGGCCTCTACTCATTGGAATTCAGAAGAATGAGAGGTGATCTTATAAAAACGTATAAGATTATGAGGGGGCTTGACAAGGTGGATGCAGAGAGGATGTCTCCACTGATGGGGGAGACTAGAACTAGAGGGCATAATCTTAGGATATGGGGCCGCCCATTTAAAACAGAAAGGAGGGGAAATTTCTTCTCTCAGAGGGTTGTGGATCTGTGGAATTCACTGCCTCCGAGAGCTGTGGAATAAATTTAAGCCAGAAATAGACAGTTTCTTAAACGATAAGGGAATAAAGGGTTATGGGGAACGGGCAGGGAAGTAGAGCTGAGTCCATAATCAGATCAACCATGTCTTACTGAATGACGGAGCAGGCTCAAGGGGCCGTATGGCCTACTCCTGCTCCTATTTCTTATGTTCTTACGTTCTTATAAGTACACAGCTCTCTCCTGTCTGGATTGGAGCCAGTCAGTATAAACACACGCCGCTTGGATGGAGCCTGTACTGTAATTGCTGGTCTCGAGTGTCAGTGCACCTTGGATGGTTCAGCTCAAGCATTGCTGGCCAAAAGCTCTGGCTGCAAGCTCGTACTCGGGACCTTTGTCTTCACATTGTGAAGGTCTTGCTGTGCAGGTTCTGTGCGTTGTCCCCATTGCACAGAAAAGTTCTGCAGAATGTGGCAGACAACCACAATGTGGGAAACGCTATAGCAGCGAAAGTGTTTGATCAGTCCGATGGTGCTCTCGATGGTGGGTCGGGGGTCCGGGGGTCCGGCAAGTTGGGGTCGGGGGAGTCTGGTGAGTCGGGGAAAGGTGGGTCAGGGTAAGGCGGGTCGGAGGTCCTGCGGGTCGGGGGTCCAGGGGGTCGGGAGATCCGACGGGTCGGCGGTCTGGAGAGTCGAGGGGTCTGGCGGATTGGGGTTCCGGGGGGTTGGGGGGACAGGGGTCCGGCGGGTCGGGGGTCTAGTGTGTCTCCATTCAGGAGGCAAGCGTGGATTTAAGCGAGGTGTTATGCACTGAGGGTAAAGAGATCAGCCCTTGTCCCAAAGCAGCCAGCCTCTTGCTGTGCTGGGTCAAAGAGTGAGGGGATGAGTGACTGGCACATTTATGTAGGCACCATGAACGCTGCTAGGAAACCAGGCACATACTTACATGATGCGCTGGTGATGGTCACTCAGCAGCTGGACAGCCATTGCCAAGACAAATGTTGATAAAATGCAGCCAGTGAATTGAAGTCAGGTTCCACTGATCTGAGTGCTGGCCGGTGAGTGCCCCTTTAAATAACGCTTCCAAATGGCCTTTCCAATTTGTGCCACCTTCTGGTGGGCAACAGGTCCGCCCTTCTGAAAGCTCCCCTCCAAACGGTGACTGGGAGTGCAGAGAGCGGTAAGGACATCAGAGACAGAGCGGTAAGTACAGCGGAGAGTGAGTAATAAGTACAGAGCTGCGATTTTTGGAGTGTCGTGATTTTTGAAGGCCGTTAAAATCGACCCCATGGAGTCTGAATGTGGAGCTCAGCTCAGTGAAAGATTCGACGCCAGTCTTTTTGCCCAAAGCAAGCGCTCTACTCGGAACTCCTTCACGGCAAACAAGCCAAAGGTGGGCAGAGGAAACGCTAGAAGGACACGCTCAAAGCCTCCCTGATAAAGTGCAACATCCCCACCGACACCTGGGAGTCCCTGGCCAGAGACCGCCCTAAGTGGAGGAAGAGCATCCGGGAGGGCGCTGAGCACCTCGAGTCTCATTGCCGAGAGCATGCAGAAACCAGGTGCAGGCAGCGGAAGGAGCGTGCGGCAAACCTGTCCCACCCACCCCTTCCCTCAACCACTGTCTGTCCCACCTGTGACAGGGACTGTGGTTCTCGTATTGGGCTGTTCAACCACCTAAGGACTCATGTTTAAAGTGGAAGCAAGCCTTGATTCTGAGGGACTGCCTATGATGATGATGAACCAGTTGAACAGCTAGATAAGGGCTGTAAAACTGTCTCTAAACTAAAAGCAACAAATTCTAAAAAGCTGCGAAGAGCTCAGAGGGCTAGGGTTTAAATGAATGGTAGGTATTCCATGCAATGACACTACTGAGATCTTCAAACAATTTGAGAATTATATCACACAAAAGTAAGAATTCTTCACCTTCACAATGGAGATATCTGGGAGATATCGTATGGGAAATCCAAACCATTCCTGGTACAAAGCTTCTTTAAATGCTGCTCTTTTCTTTAATATGTGAGAATCGTCTGTAAGAGTGAAGTATCTAATATTGAATACTGGGATGTCCATGTCTCTGGGGTAGAGCAGCACAAGGTTGGCCAGCTGTGTGTGCCTCAGTTAAGTGGCTATTCATCATGTATGAGTCGACACACTGAGTGTCAGTTGTTAATGGACCATGGAGACTCTCTCAAATTACTTTCGCAGTGAGCAAGAAAGTTATATCCCAGGCATTGAATCTATGGATCCCCCTGCTCCCAGACACCGGCTTGTACTGAAGGATGACACCACGCCCAACACTGCTCGTCCGAGACAGCCCCAGGTGGGGGTTATACCAGTCACGGCCTGCTACTTTGTGGGTCAGGGGTGAATTTGTGTACGGCTTTCTCCCACGCACCTGCCCACTGACGCTCCGGTGATGGAAGAAGCATGAAACCCCCAGAAAAACATCATCTTTCGAGCCCGTCTGACCTGCTGAGAGGGGGCTGCTATTCCGACCGCTGCTCCATTGGTTATTGGGCCCTGGCTGTCAGGAATGTGCAACCCAGCTCGCTTTTCACCCTGTTTCCCAGCTCGACACTTTCTTTGTTTTTCTCTCCAGCTTTCTGCCCTAGATTTCCCCTTCCCCCTCCCCTCCCTTCCCCCTCCCCTCCCCTCCCTTCCCCCTCCCCTCCCCTCCCTTCCCCCTCCCCTCCCCTCCCTTCCCTCTGGCTCCTCACTCAGCTCAGTTCCATGGTCACTGCTGCCCTCCGGGCCTCATCCAAGTGCCGATCGATTATCCGTGAACCTTAACAGTGAGTGTCGGCAAGCTATTCAACTGCAGGGGCATCTCAGCTAGCCTGATTCTGTCCTCATCCAATATTGCGGCAGTGGTTGCTGCAGAGCGAACCTTGACTGATGCGTTTCCCTCCCCACCCCAGAGGTACTGAGGCTAGTTCTGGCTCCTTGAGTACCAGGGACTGAAGCCAGGACAGTCGTGGACTGAGCTCTCACTCAATGCGCTCCCTGAGCCAGCGAGGCCGGCGGCTCCAAAGTTAAAAATGTTCTAACATGCTCTGTGTGGATATAAGAGACTTTGGGGAGCTTTACAAATTAGAACTTTCCACAACAGGAATTTGGGTTCGGAGATCAGTGCACCACACATGGCTTCCTGTTAGCCCTGGGATCCTTAGAATTTACATCACAGAAGGAGGCCAATCAGTCCATCGTACCTGTACCAAAGAAAAAAAGGATTGCGTTTCTATAGCGCCTTTCATGGCCCCAGGACATCCCAAAATGCCTTACAGCCAATTAAATACTTTTGAAGTGCAGCCATTCTTGTCATGTAGGGAATGCTAGCCATCCACTTAGCTCCATTCCCACCTTTCCCCAATTACATAGATTACCTGCTGCCCATGCTGTATCCTGGTGAGATTGGAACTGTGTATGTGTGTGGTGTTCCCTGGATGTGATTCCCATTCCCGGCGGTTTGGATTGTGTGTGTCAGAGCTCCTCTATTTAAATGGCATCAGCTCACTCCTTGATTTATCTCATCGTCCTCTGCTCTTTCCAGCCTTGCCGCTGGCTTTCACTGTGGGCTTTGCTTCTTCATCTAAGCTTTACACAATCCCAATGCCCACTTACTCCTCCTCAGTAACAGCCCAGTGCAGACAGATTACATGAGCAGCCCTGTGCACTTCAGACCAATGGAAGAAATTGGCAGCACAGTCAGGGAGGGCACTGTCCCAAGGTGCTGTGTTGGGGAGGGGAGTGACACAGGGTGCTGTGTTGGGGAGGGGAGTGACATAGGGTGCTGTGTTGGGGAGGGCAATGCCCCAAGGTGCTGTGTTGGGGAGGGGAGTGACACAGCGTGCTGTGTTGGGGAGGGGAGTGACACAGGGTGCTGTGTTGGGGAGGGGAGTGACACAGGGTGCTGTGTTGGGGAGGGGAGTGACACAGGGTGCTGTGTTGGGGAGGGGAGTAACACAGGGTGCTGTGTTGGGGAGGGCACTGTCCCAAGGTGCTGTGTTGGGGAGGGCACTGTCCCAAGGTGCTGTGTTGGGGAGGGCACTGTCCCAAGGTGCTGTGTTGGGGAGGGGAGTGACACAGGGTGCTGTGTTGGGAGGGGAGTGACACAGGGTGCTGTGTTGGGGAGGGGAGTGACACAGGGTGCTGTGTTGGGGAGGGGAGTGACACAGGGTGCTGTGTTGGGAGGGGAGTGACACAGGGTGCTGTGTTGGGAGGGGAGTGACACAGGGTGCTGTGTTGGGGAGTGACGCACTGACACAGGGTGCTGTGTTGGGGAAGGGAGTGACACAGGGTGCTGTGTTGGGAGGGGAGTGACACACTGATACAGGGTGCTGTGTTGGGCATACCTGAGCTCTCAGATCACTGGAGATCCGCGGGTGAAGCTGATGATGTTCACCTTTGAACCAAACCTCTTTCTATTGCAGGAATGGTAGAGACCAGGCTGATGGTATTGTAAAGAAAAACAAAGAGCAACATCATTGTTTGAATGAATTGACAGCATTGAGTGGCTGAGCTGGGACCTGTTAACCTTGTCGGGTCAAGTTACTGAGAGCTGAAAGGCAGGCTACAGGGGGATTCGTTCTCCAGTGACATTGATCATGGCTGTGATCAAAGGGCAGGCTAGCTGTGTGAGTAAATATAATTGACCATCAACCTGTGTGTGTGTGCGCCCTGCTGGGGCTGGCTGGGAAATGTCCAGGATCTGTCAGAGCAGTGATCCAGGAGTAGAGTGTCCATTACTCCACTCAAAGTACATAAAGACACATCACGCGTTTAAGTGTTTTGGCAGAATCTGCATTCTGATACTTAGTTAAAATGAAGGCCATTCAGCTTCAGCATAAAGTACTAATCAGCGAGCTGCTGTCTGACAAATGGGTGTCTGGGTTTTCATATTCTCAGTGCTCCAGCAAACAACGTTAGTGTTTCCCATCGTTTGGGCTGGTGATTACAGACAGTAACCTGTTTGATCCATTGTGCAAAATGAAGTAAAGAGCAGCTAAAATTGTCTGTCCTAGCAGCTTCAGTGTATAAAGTACCAGTGTGGTGAGATGCTGAGCGCTACGGACCGGGGGTATACCGCCTGGTGAGGTACTGAGCCCCACGGACCGGGGATATACTGTCTGGTGAGGTACTGAGCGCTACAGACCAGGGGTATACTGTCTGGTGAGGTACTGAGCGCTACGGCCTGGGGGTATACTGTCTGGTGAGGTACTGAGCCCCACGGACCGGGGGTATACTGTCTGGTGAGGTACTGAGCGCTGCAGACCAGGGGTATACTGTCTGGTGAGGTACTGAGCCCCACGGACCGGGGGTATACTGTCTGGTGAGGTACTGAGCGCTACGGACCGGAGGTATACCGCCTGGTGAGGTACTGAGCCCCACGGACCGGGGGTATACTGTCTGGTGAGGTACTGAGCGCTACAGACCAAGGGTATACTGTCTGGTGAGGTACTGAGCCCCACGGACCGGGGGTATACTGTCTGGTGAGGTACTGAGCGCTACGGACCGGGGGTATACTGCCTGGTGAGATACTGAGCGCTACGGACCGGGAGTATACCGCATGGTGAGATACTGAGCGCTACGGACCGGGGGTATACTGCCTGGTGAGATACTGAGTGCTACGGACCGGGGGTATACTGTCTGGTGAGGTACTGAGCGCTACGGACCGGGGGTATACTGTCTGGTGAGGTACTGAGCCCCACGGACTGGGGGTATACTGCCTGGAGAGGTACTGAGCCCCACGGACCGGGGGTATACTGCCTGGAGAGGTACTGAGCGCTACGGACCGGGAATATACCGCCTGGTGAGATACTGAGCCCCACGGACCGGGGATATACTGTCTGGTGAGGTACTGAGCGCTACGGACCGGGGGTATACCGCCTGGTGAGATACTGAGCCCCATGGACCGGGGGTATACTGCCTGGAGAGGTACTGAGCGCTACGGACTGGGGTTATACTGTCTGGTGAGGTACTGAACGCTACGGACCGGGGGTATACCGCCTGGTGAGATACTGAGCCCCACGGACCGGGGGTATACCGCCTGGTGAGATATTGAGCCCCACGGACCGGGGGTATACTGTCTGGTGAGGTACTGGGCCTACGGACCGGGGGTATACCGCCTGGTGAGGTACTGGGCCTACGGACCGGAGGTATACCGCCTGGTGAGGTACTGAGCCTACGGACCGGGCGTATACTGCCTGGTGAGGTACTGGGCCTACGGACCGGGGGTATACCGCCTGGTGAGGTACTGAGCCTACGGACCGGGGGTATACCGCCTGGTGAGGTACTGAGCCTACGGACCGGGGGTATACCGCCTGGTGAGGTACTGAGCCCTACGGACCGGGGGTATACCACCTGGTGAGGTACTGAGCCTACGGACCGGGCGTATACTGTCTGGTGAGGTACTGAGCCTACGGACCGGGGGTATACCGCCTGGTGAGGTACTGAGCCTACGGACCGGGGGTATACCGCCTGGTGAGGTACTGAGCCCCATGGACCGGGGGTATACTGCCTGGAGAGGTACTGAGCGCTACGGACTGGGGTTATACTGTCTGGTGAGGTACTGAACGCTACGGACCGGGGGTATACCGCCTGGTGAGATACTGAGCCCCACGGACCGGGGGTATACCGCCTGGTGAGATATTGAGCCCCACGGACCGGGGGTATACTGTCTGGTGAGGTACTGGGCCTACGGACCGGGGGTATACCGCCTGGTGAGGTACTGGGCCTACGGACCGGAGGTATACCGCCTGGTGAGGTACTGAGCCTACGGACCGGGCGTATACTGCCTGGTGAGGTACTGGGCCTACGGACCGGGGGTATACCGCCTGGTGAGGTACTGGGCCTACGGACCGGGGGTATACCGCCTGGTGAGGTACTGGGCCTACGGACCGGAGGTATACCGCCTGGTGAGGTACTGAGCCTACGGACCGGGCGTATACTGCCTGGTGAGGTACTGGGCCTACGGACCGGGGGTATACCGCCTGGTGAGGTACTGAGCCTACGGACCGGGGGTATACCGCCTGGTGAGGTACTGAGCCTACGGACCGGGGGTATACCGCCTGGTGAGGTACTGAGCCCTACGGACCGGGGGTATACCGCCTGGTGAGGTACTGAGCCCTACGGACCGGGGGTATACCACCTGGTGAGGTACTGAGCCTACGGACCGGGCGTATACTGTCTGGTGAGGTACTGAGCGCTATGGACCGGGGGTATACTGTCTGGTGAGGTACTGAGCGCTACAGACCGGGGGTATACCGCCTGGTGAGGTACTGAGTCTGCTGATCTCGGCTTGTCCTGAGCCTCCCTGAGCTAGGGAGCCTGGGCTCCCGCTCCTGATCCCTGCCCAGCCGGGGCGGGTATCCCTGTTAGAGATTAGATGAGAGTAAGAGTTGGACTTAGCCGTGTTGCGCTCCTCCCATGGTTGAATAGTCTGCTATCACTCACTGTCCAGACTCACAGTTAGAGTGTGGCTGTTGGGGTAAGGTACTGAGGCACCTATGCCATGGTCTCAGGAGAAGCTATACTGAGGTAAGGCAGGATTTAAAAAAATCTGAGTGTTTGGATAATCTTGTGACATCATGTGCCAGTGCTCATTAAGAATATGTGAGAGTGAGTCACTGCTATCGCCCTCTGTACAAACCTGGCCCTCTCCGGAGTGATGGAGCAGGTGTGCTGCCAGGCTCTATGTTTTACTGCTGTTGTGACAAAGTGTCTTGTGAATCAGTCATTGGCGTCAGGTCCAGGAGCTGCTTTCGCTGTGCGATGTGTATCAGACCCTTCTGCTGTTCTGGGGGAGAGGCAGGTATTGCAGCACGATCTGTCGTCGAACGTCACACTGCACTCTGGGATAGCTGCCGATAACTCTTGTTTTCTTGTCTGCAGGTGCTCCTGTCGGGGCTAATTGGTGTTGTTTCCTGGAAAAGACCCATCTCCCTCGTGGTAAGTGATGACATCAATGATGTACACCAGGGCAAGTCAGGGTGCATCCGATTGTATCCGTGCCGTTATGGGAGAGAGAGCGGGCGCATTGATGTCACTTGAGTGATGCCATCAGCATTAGGAAATGGCTTTGTTAATAATACTAGTGCGAGCGGCTCAAGGAAAGTTAAAGCTTCATTCTTTAATCAGTTACCTGGGGCTTATACCAAACGGGAGAGTGAGATCAGCACAGTCACATATCACAGCTCTCCGCAATTACTTGTGGGAATTTTAAAAATCAGCAATACCCAGTCTCCTTTCCATGATTCATGTTTCTATTTCCAGATTATACACAGCGTTTGTGGTTGTTGATTTGTGCTCAGAGACTGAGCTATGTGTGTGCCCGAGGCTTTACAGAAACATGGTCCCTTACATAGCCTGCTGCTCACCACACAGTTACAGGCACAGCTTCAAGTGTCCTGTCTTTACTATTCATTTTCGGGATGTGGGCGTCGCTGGCAAGGCCGGCATTTATTGCCCATCCCTAGTTGCCCTTGAGAAGGTGGTGGTGAGCCGCCTTCTTGAACCGCTGCAGTCCGTGTGGTGAAGGTGCTCCCACAGTGCTGTTAGGGAGGGAGTTCCGGATTGTGACCCAGCGACGATGAAGGAACGGCGATATATTTCTGAGTTATAGGATGGTGTGTGACTCGGAAGTGTACTGGTGTTCGCATGTGCCTGCTGCCCTTGTATTAACACCTTATATTAATGTAACAGCGTTTCATAATATTGAATTAATGCCAAAGGATTGGGACTGTGATGGTCGTTAGCTGCTCTATGGCCTCTCTGTATTTATTTTTCCTCCACCTGTGTTAAGTAGCAATATGTATACAGTGACTAACAGAATGAGGAACGTGTAGCCATGGAATAGGAGCTACATAGATTTACACCTTCCTGTGTGTTGGTGAATAAATGAGTAAAGGTTTGTCAAATACATCACAGGTCAACAGCTTCAGAAAGGGAAAAGACAAGTTGTTGATCCGGTATCGATTGTTAGCGATCTAGAGGGATAGAATTGAAAAGTAGGGAAGTTATGCTAAACCTGTATCGAACCTTGGTTAGACCACACTTGGAGTATTGTATGCAGTACTGGTTGCCGTATTATTAAAAAGGATATAGAGGCACTGGAGAGGTGGCAGAGAAGATTTACAAGGATGATACCAGAAATGCGAGGGTATACATATCAGGAAAGGATGAACAGGCCGGGTCTCTTTTCTCTTGAAAAAAGAAGGCTGAGGGGTGACCTAATAGAGGGCTTTAAAATGATGAAAGGTTTTGATGGAGTGGATACAGAGAGAATGTTTCCACTTGTGGGCAAGAGCATAACTAGAGGCCATCAATATCAGACAGTCACCAAGAAATCCAATGGAGAATTCAGGAGAAACTTCTTTACCCAGAGAGGGGTGAGAATGTGGAACTCGCTGCCACAGGGAGGGGTTGAGGCGAATAGTATCGATGTATTTAAGGGGAGGCTGGACAAGCGTATGGGGGAGAAGGGAATAGAGTGTTATGCTGATAGGGTTAGATGGGGAAAGACGGGAGGGGGCTCGAGTGGAGCATAAACACCGGCGTGGCCTGGTTGGGACTAATGGCCTGTTTCTGTGCCGTATATCCTATGTTCGTCAAAGAGTTTTAACTTAAATTATTAACCCAGCTTTTTATTTCCAGCATTGGTTGCTTCTGTTTCTTGTTAAATTTCACATATCCATGAACAAGTGTGTAAAAACGTAACATAATTATTCTCTTATTTAACTACTATCTTATTTCATCATTGAAACACCTCTGGATGTTTCACACAGTGATTACTTCGGCTGCAGCCATTGGCAACAAAAGCCAAGAGCTGTTTGGTATTCCATAAACTTGTGGAGTTACTATAGAGGCACCTATTACAGGCGGTGAATCTGATTTAAGCCACGCGCTTTGTCTGATGCCATCAGTAATATCCGTGTTGCTTTGTATGGACGTGAGAAGCTGGACTAAATGTGATTTTTTTATATTGCATGCTGCAAGGATGAGTGTCTCTTCTGACACTTGGTGATTGGCCAGAAATAGACAGCAGGTGACCAGCGATGGAGAGAGGGTCAGGTTAATGTTCTCAGAATGAAATCTGTTGTGTCTCTTATTTTCGCCTTGATGCTGGGCACAGGGAATTCTCTGTTCCCGGTGTCCAGGGCTGTCACGGGCTACTGGGGATTTCAAAATGAAAGACCCATTGTCCCTAATACAGAGAGAGCAATGGCACGAGGCAAGGTGGGAGATTTCAAAAACACAGACACCTCTGTTTACAGCAATGGATCAGCTTCTTCTTTAAGTGATAGTAATTGTACGCATTGCTACAGATTTAATGCAGGGTGTAGGAATAAACAGTCATTAAATAAATTAATTAATCAAAAACACATATATTCAGCAAACAGGACCAGGCAGAAACCAGTACCCATCCCCCGTATGACCAGTACCCATCCCCCGTGTGACCCGTGCCCCCTGCCCGTGTGACCAGTACCCATCCCCCGTGTGACCTCTGCCCCCTCCGTGTGACCAGTACCCATCCCCCGTGTGACCAGTGGCCCCCCCATGTGACCAGTGGCCCCCCCATGTGACCAGTGGCCCCCCCATGTGACCAGTGGCCCCCCGTGTGACCTCTGCCCCCGTGTGACCTCTGCCCCCGTGTGACCTCTGCCCCCGTGTGACCTCTGCCCCCGTGTGACCTCTGCCCCCGTGTGACCTCTGCCCCCGTGTGACCTCTGCCCCCGTGTGACCTCTGCCCCCGTGTGACCTCTGCCCCCCGTGTGACCTCTGCCCCCCGTGTGACCTCTGCCCCCCGTGTGACCTCTGCCCCCCGTGTGACCTCTGCCCCCCGTGTGACCTCTGCCCCCCGTGTGACCTCTGCCCCCCGTGTGACCTCTGCCCCCGTGTGACCTCTGCCCCCCGTGTGACCTCTGCCCCCCGTGTGACCTCTGCCCCGTGTGACCTCTGCCCCCGTGTGACCTCTGCCCCCCCTGTGACCTCTGCCCCCCCTGTGACCAGTGGCCCCCCCCCTGTGACCAGTGCCCCCCCCCTGTGACCAGTGGCCCCCCCGTGTGACCAGTGGCCCCCCCCGTGTGACCAGTGCCCCCCCCCCCGTGTGACCAGTGCCCCCCCCCCCTTGTGACCAGTGCCCCCCCCCCGTGTGACCTCTGCCCCCCCCCCCTGTGTGACCAGTGGCAAGCCAGAGCTGAACCTGACTATTAAAGGATTTACATTTTGAAATGTAGGCACCACAGCCTATAGACTTTGCAGTGATTTTTCATGTGTTTTTCTTGTATTTTTGCCAAGTCTGTATTTTTTAGTTACTCTTCCCGTTTCTGCTCCTCTCCTCTCCTGAAGGAGCTGGTGCCTAATCTTCTTTTAGATGCCTAAAAGTATTTTGTACAGTTTTGGTCTCCTTACCTAAGGAAGGATATACCTGCCATAGAGGGAGTGCAACAAAGGTTCACCAGATTGATTCCTGGGATGGAGGGATTGCCCTATGAGGAGAGATTGAGTAGACTAGGCCGATATTCTCTAGAGTTTAGAAGAATGAGAGGTGATCTCATTGAAACATACAAAATTCTTCCAGGGCTTGATGGGGTAGATGCAGGGAGGATGTTTCCCCTGGCCAGTGAGCCAGGGGTCACTGTCTCAGAATAAGGGATCCAGCATTTAGGACTGAGATGAGGAGAAACTTCTTCACTCGGAGGGTTGTGAATCTTTGGAATTCTCTGCCCCAGAGAGCTGTGGAGGCTCAGTCTTTGAGTAGTGTCAGCTACGGCTCAGTGGGCAGCACTCGCCTCTGAGTCAGAAGGTTATGGGTTCAAGTCCCACTCCAGAAACTTGAGCACAAAAATCTAGGCTGACACTCCCAGTGCGGTGCTGAGGGCGCACTGCACTGTCGGAGGTGCTGTCTTTCGGATGAGACGTTAAACCGAGGCCCCGTCTGCTCTCTCAGGTGGACATAAAAGATCCCACGGCACTATTTCGAAGAAGAGCAGGGGAGTTCTCCCCAGTGTCCTGGCCAATATTTATCCCTCAATCAACATAACACAAAAAGATTATCTGATCATTATCACATTGCTGTTTGTGGGAGCTTGCTGTGCATAAATTGGCTGCCACATTTACCACATTACACTCCAAAAGTACTTCATTGTCTGTAAAGTGCGATGAGACATTCGGTGGTGGTGAACGGTGCTATAGAAATGCAAGTCTTTCTTTTCTTTTCAATATTCGAGACAGAGATTGATAGCTATTTGGATATTACGGGAATCAAGGAATATGGGGATAGTGCAGGAAAGTGGAGTTGAGGTAGAAGATCAGCCATGATTTTATTGGAGCAGGCGCGAGGGGCCGAATTGCCTACTCCTGCTCCTATTCTGTTCTTAAACAGTAAGTGTCAACAGTTCATGGGGTGGTACACGGCTTTGTCACAATCCACCCTGAGCCTGTCCTCACTGCATGTCCACAGCTTCTAGTTACGTTCACTGGACAGTGATCGGGAGCAGGGATTGTGGGCAGTGATCGGGAGCAGGGATCGGGAGCAGGGATTGTGGGCGGTGATCGGGAGCAGGGATCGGGAGCAGGGATTGCGGGCGGTGATCGGGAGCAGGGATTGTGGGCGGTGATCGGAAGCAGGGATCGGGAGCAGGGATTGCGGGCGGTGATCGGGAGCAGGGATTGTGGGCGGTGATCGGGAGCAGGGATCGGGAGCAGGGATTGTGGGCGGTGATCGGGAGCAGGGATTGTGGGCGGTGATCGGGAGCAGGGATCGGGAGCAGGGATTGTGGGCGGTGATCGGGAGCAGGGATTGTGGGCGGTGATCGGGAGCAGGGATCGGGAGCAGGGATTGTGGCCGGTGATCGGGAGCAGGGATTGTGGGCGGTGATCGGGAGCAGGGATTGCGGGCGGTGATCGGGAGCAGGGATTGCGGGCGGTGATCGGGAGCAGGGATCGGGAGCAGGGATTGTGGGCGGTGATCGGGAGCAGGGATTGCGGGCGGTGATCGGGAGCAGGGATTGTGGGCGGTGATCGGGAGCAGGGATTGTGGGCGGTGATCGGGAGCAGGGATTGTGGGCGGTGATCGGGAGCAGGGATCGGGAGCAGGGATTGCGGGCGGTGATCGGGAGCAGGGATTGTGGGCGGTGATCGGGAGCAGGGATTGTGGGCGATGATCGGGAGCAGGGATTGTGGCCGGTGATCGGGAGCAGGGATCGGGAGCAGGGATTGCGGGCGGTGATCGGGAGCAGGGATTGCGGGCGGTGATCGGGAGCAGGGATTGTGGGCGGTGATCGGGAGCAGGGATTGTGGCCGGTGATCGGGAGCAGGGATCGGGAGCAGGGATTGCGGGCGGTGATCGGGAGCAGGGATTGTGGCCGGTGATCGGGAGCAGGGATCGGGAGCAGGGATTGCGGGCGGTGATCGGGAGCAGGGATCGGGAGCAGGGATTGTGGGCGGTGATCGGGAGCAGGGATTGTGGGCGGTGATCGGGAGCAGGGATTGTGGGCGGTGATCGGGAGCAGGGATCGGGAGCAGGGATTGTGGGCGATGATCGGGAGCAATCTTCGCCCTTTGCCCGAGGTGCAGTGCAGGCAGGACTCTGGCCACCATCAGTTAACAGCACGGGCCCACAGTGTCAGTGAGGATTGCCGTGCTCCACTATCTTCACTGTGACTTTCTGCCAAAGCAGAATCTGATTAACCGGTGTGAATGTGCCAGGATTGAGCCACACTGTGTGCTAATGCCAGCCTGTGTGGCAGAGAGAGTTGTACACTGGAGCTCGGTACCGCTGGCTGAGGGGGAATCAGCAGCTGTTGGTTCTCCGAGAATCACTTGGAGTTATCGGCAGCCTGACTTAATTGCAGTGAAATTCTCCACTCACCTCTTAACCTTTGTGTGTCACTCATAATAAAATACATCATCAGAATATGTCGGGAGGGCAGCTAATTATGGTGATGGAGGAACTCATCAGTCAGCTGGGACTTGTGTGGTCACATAATAATCGGTTGTGTCTCGACCGTGGATCTAATGAACAGCAGCGTCTGACCAAGTGTTGGAGACTGTCTTACTGAAGCGTTTTCAGGGTGGAAAGGTTAATGAGTTGCAGCAGAAAAACACTCTCGTTAGCATATAGTCGCAGACAGCATGTGTTTAGACAGCGGGTAATTTTATCTAATCCCAGATTTACTCAGCATCTTATCTATCCAAACCTCGTAAAGTGCTTCAGACAGTGAATTGCTCAGAAGTTCAGTGACGATTGCGATGTAAACAGAAACTGTAGCAATTCTGTGCATGGTGTGAACCCACAATAGCAGTAAAATGAATGCCCAGCGAATCTGTTTTTTGCTGGTGTGGGTTAAGGGAAGAATGTTGGCCAGGACACTGGTGGGGTGCCCTGCTCCTCATCAATTAATGTCCTGGAACCATTAATATCCACCTGAAGGGCGGCAGGTTAACATCTCGCTGAGAAACGGCACCTTCCAAAGTGCAGCACTCCCTCAGCACTGCACTGTATCACTCCCTCAGCACTGCACTGTATCACTCCCTCAGCACTGCACCACAGCACTCCCTCAGCACTGCACTGTATCACTCCCTCAGCACTGCACTGTATCACTCCCTCAGCACTGCACCACAGCACTCCCTCAGCACTGCACTGTATCACTCCCTCAGCGCTGCACTGTATCACTCCCTCAGCACTGCACCACAGCACTCCCTCAGCACTGCACTGTATCACTCCCTCAGCGCTGCACTGTATCACTCCCTCAGCACTGCACTGTATCACTCCCTCAGCACTGCACTGTATCACTCCCTCAGCACTGCACTGTATCACTCCCTCAGCGCTGCACTGTATCACTCCCTCAGCACTGCACTGCAGCACTCCCTCAGCACTGCACCACAGCACTCCCTCAGCACTGCACTGTATCACTCCCTCAGCGCTGCACTGTATCACTCCCTCAGCACTGCACCACAGCACTCCCTCAGCACTGCACTGTATCACTCCCTCAGCGCTGCACTGTATCACTCCCTCAGCACTGCACCACAGCACTCCCTCAGCACTGCACTGTATCACTCCCTCAGCACTGCACTGTATCACTCCCTCAGCACTGCACCACAGCACTCCCTCAGTGCTGCACTGTATCACTCCCTCAGCACTGCACTGCAGCACTCCCTCAGCACTGCACCACAGCACTCCCTCAGCACTGCACTGCATCACTCCCTCAGCGCTGCACTGCATCACTCCCTCAGCACTGCACTGTATCACTCCCTCAGCACTGTACTGCAGCACTCCCTCAGCACTGCACCACAGCACTCCCTCAGCACTGCACCACAGCACTCCCTCAGCGCTGCACTGTATCACTCCCTCAGCACTGTATCACTCCCTCAGCACTGCACTGTATCACTCCCTCAGCACTGCACTGTATCACTCCCTCAGCACTGCACTGTGTCACTCCCTCAGCACTGCACCACAGCACTCCCTCAGCACTGCATCAGCACTGCATCACTCCCTCAGCACTGCACTGTATCACTCCCTCGGCACTGCACTGCATCACTCCCTCAGCACTGCACCACAGCACTCCCTCAGCACTGCATTACTCCCTCAGCACTGCACTGCAGCACTCCCTCAGCACCGCACTGTATCACTCCCTCAGCACTGCAGCACTCCCTCAGCACTGCAGCACTCCCTCAGCACTGCATTACTCCTTCATCACTGCACTGCATCATTCCCTCAGCACTGCAGCACTCCATCAGCACTGCATTACTCCCTCGTCACTGCACTGCATCACTCCCTCAGCACAGGACTGCATCACTCCCTCAGCACTGCATCACTCCCTCAGCACTGCATCACTCCCTCAGCACTGCACTGTATCACTCCCTCAGCACTGCACTGTATCACTCCCTCAGCACTGCAGCACTCCCTCAGCACTGCAGCACTCCCTCAGCACTGCATTACTCCCTCATCACTGCACTGCATCACTCCCTCAGCACTGCAGCACTCCCTCAGCACTGCACTGCATCACTCCCTCAGCACTGCACTGCATCACTCCCTCAGCACTGTATCACTCCCTCAGCACTGCACTGTATCACTCCCTCAGCACAGGACTGCATCACTCCCTCAGCACTGCATCACTCCCTCAGCACTGTATCACTCCCTCAGCACTGCACTGTATCACTCCCTCAGCACTGCACTGTATCACTCCCTCAGCACTGCAGCACTCCCTCAGCACTGCAGCACTCCCTCAGCACTGCAGCACTCCCTCAGCACTGCATTACTCCCTCATCACTGCACTGCATCACTCCCTCAGCACTGCAGCACTCCCTCAGCACTGCACTGCATCACTCCCTCAGCACTGCACCACAGCACTCCCTCAGCACTGCAGCACTCCCTCAGCACTGCACTGCAGCACTCCCTCAGCACTGCACTGTATCACTCCCTCAGCACAGGACTGCATCACTCCCTCAGCACTGCATCACTCCCTCAGCACTGCATCACTCCCTCAGTTGAGATTGTCTGTTGATCCTGCAGTGGGACGCCCAGAATGATTGTTGTGGTGAATGAATGTTCTATGGAAATGATTAGCGTCAGAGAAAAGGAGCAGGATGTTTCCATGAGTCGAGAAGACAAAGTACAAACTGCACAGCCTTCAGCAAGGCCTGAGAACAGACAATAGTCCCCCCCCCCCTCCCACAGGATGCTGGATGTATGGACCAAACTTCTAGAGAAGGATCTTGATTCAGGGTGGATCGGCACCATTAAAAAGGGTCGGGTTTGATACCCGCTGACGATTGAGCATTGTACAGCTATTTAACAACGCTGCTTGGTTTTATGAGGGGAGGAAGTTAATGTTCCTTCGGGGTGGGATTCAGCTGGGATTGTAGGCGGGAAGCCTACGATGGATGATCGGGATGGAGAGGGACTGGCTGGCCGTTCTCGCTGCACATTCTATGTTTTTATTTAGTTTGGTTTGAGCTCCGGTGGGGAAGTTGCCTGATGGGCCTGGCTGGGGTTTATGACTCACTGCGTCATCTTCATCATAGGCAGTCCCTCGAGTCGAGGATGACTTGCTTCCACGTCAAAAAGTTCACAAGTGTTTCACTGAAGGACCTAAAATTCCAGATCCTGAACTACATCCAGAAGGGTGGAAGATGCCTGTGCGTGGATTTTTTTAACGTGTGGTGACCGTTGCACACCAGCCACCACACGGGCTTGACGGAGCTAGGTCTTGGTCCAGTGGCAAGGGTTAACCAAGATGACTGGACACCAGCTCTGCTGCACGGACCTAGTGCCCACACATATCGCAGTGTGGGCTGGGCCGTGCTGCCCCTGGGCCCTCGCCTCTCCTGGGCCCCGATCATGTCGCTGTACAATCTCTCGCCGCTCCTGCTGTACCTGCCCACGCGCCAATCACCGACCTGGACCTTGATGACGTCCCTTTTCACTGCCGTTGTTCCCCTGCTCCAGCACGCGCTGCTCCCTGGAGTGGTATGCTGCCATGCTGCTCCCCGGCCTGCTCCGATGGTGCTCACAAGCCGGGGGCCACAGAGCCTGCTGAGCTGGGCCACCACTCTGCTCCTTCAGATCACTGTGTAGGACAGGACTCAACTCACAGCCTCCCACTGTGTGTAACCACACTGTAACAGGGCTCAGTAACCCTTATACAAGCTGTATACAATCCCAGGCCCAAGGCATTGCAACATGTGCCACTGAGTGACCTGTCGGTGCCGGTGAGTGACCTGTCGGTGCCGGTGAGTGACCTGTCGGTGCCGGTGAGTGACCTGTCGGTGCCGGTGAGTGACCTGTCGGTGCCGGTGAGTGGCCTGTCGGTGCCGGTGAGTGGCCTGTCGGTGCCGGTGAGTGACCTGTCGGTGCCGGTGAGTGACCTGTCGGTGCCGGTGAGTGACCTGTCGGTGCCGGTGAGTGACCTGCCGGTGCCGGTGAGTGACCTGCCGGTGCCGGTGAGTGACCTGTCGGTGCCGGTGAGTGACCTGTCGGTGCCGGAGAGTGACCTGCCGGTGCCGGAGAGTGACCTGCCGGTGCCGGTGAGTGACCTGCCGGTGCCGGTGAGTGACCTGTCGGTGCCGGTGAGTGACCTGTCGGTGCCGGTGAGTGACCAGACGGTGCCGGTGAGTGACCTGTCGGTGCCGGTGAATGTGGACTACTGCAGAGTTCTGGGGTCCACAGTTCTCAAAGAATCTGGGTCAAGTTGCAGCTGCTGCCTCCCAATCGGTGTGAATTTCTTGGGGTGCAAACAGTTTAATGTTGTGTTCACTGCCCACAGATTACCTTCTTCATGCTGCTATCGGCCGTGTGTGTGATGCTGAATCTGGCTGGTTCCATCCTGTCCTGTCAGAACGCTCAGATGGTGATCTCCCTGGAGGAATGTCAGCTGGTACGTCAGAGCCCCGCATCTGGCCTCGGGGGCTGGGTTCAGGGTCAGGGTAATCGTGAACTTTACCAACTCACCGTGTATTGGTAGCACCGGGTGATGGGCATCGGGTGAACTTTGGTAACTCGCCAAGATGGTCATTTTTTATTTCGAAACTCAATACAGATTATGACGGGAGTGGAATTGGAGGGAGCTCGAACAGAAGAAATAGGAGCAGGAGTCGGCCATTCGGCCCCTCGATCCTGCTCCGCCATTCAATAAGATCATGGCTGATCTTCGACCTCAACTCCAGTTGCTGGCACTATCCCCATATCCCTCGATTCCCTTAATATCTGAAAATCTAATCGACCTCTGTCTTGAATATACTCACTGACTGAGCTTCAGAATGCGTTGGACAAAGTATGTAACTGGGCAGGACAATGGCAGAAAAGGGCTGTGCAATGTGTAACTCCATGTCTTGTAGCTGCTCCCTCTCATCTGTTTTATTTGGCAGTATAAGTTTGACAGCGATGGGGTCTGCGTTTGCTGCGAGGTCCAGGAGCAGGCAACAGGCTGCAGCACCTTCAGTGAGACGCTGAAACTCAACCCTGTGCGAGAGTGTAGCACAGTGCGCCTGACTTTAAAGGTAAGGCTCTGCTGAATCCGCCACTGGACACTGGGCCTGACACCGTACACTGGGCCTGACACCGTACACTGGGTCTGACACCGTACACTGGGTCTGACACCGTACACTGGGTCTGACACCGTACACTGGGCCTGACACCGTACACTGGGCCTGACACCGTACACTGGGCCTGACACCGGACACTGGGCCTGACACCGGACACTGGGCCTGACACCGGACACTGGGCCTGACACCGGACACTGGGCCTGACACCGGACACTGGGCCTGACACCGGACACTGGGCCTGACACCGGACACTGGGCCTGACACCGGACACTGGGCCTGACACCGGACACTGGGCCTGACACCGGACACTGGGCCTGACACTGACACTGGACACTGGGCCCGACACCGTACACTGGGCCCGACACCGTACACCGGGCCCGACACCGTACACCGGGCCCGACACCGGACACCGGGCCCGACACCGGACACCGGGCCCGGCACTGGACACCGGGCCCTGCACTGCACACCGGGCCCGTCACTGGACACCGGGCCCGTCACTGGACTCCGGGCCCGACACTGGACACCGGGCCCGACACTGGACACCGGGCCCTGCACTGGACACCGGGCCCGTCACTGGACACCGGGCCCGACACTGGACTCCGGGCCCTGCACTGGACTCCGGGCCCTGCACTGGACTCCGGGCCCTGCACTGGACTCCGGGCCCTGCACTGGACTCCGGGCCCTGCACTGGACTCCGGGCCCTGCACTGGACTCCGGGCCCTGCACTGGACTCCGGGCCCTGCACTGGACTCCGGGCCCTGCACTGGACTCCGGGCCCTGCACTGGACTCCGGGCCCTGCACTGGACTCCGGGCCCTGCACTGGACTCCGGGCCCTGCACTGGACTCCGGGCCCTGCACTGGACTCCGGGCCCTGCACCGGACTCCGGGCCCTGCACCGGACTCCGGGCCCTGCACCGGACTCCGGGCCCTGCACCGGACTCCGGGCCCTGCACCGGACTCCGGGCCCTGCACCGGACTCCGGGCCCTGCACCGGACTCCGGGCCCGTCACCGGACACCGGGCCCGTCACCGGACACCGGGCCCGACACCGGACTCCGGGCCCGGCACCGGACTCCGGGCCCGGCACCGGACTCCGGGCCCTGCACCGGACTCCGGGCCCTGCACCGGACTCCGGGCCCTGCACCGGACTCCGGGCCCTGCACCGGACTCCGGGCCCTGCACCGGACTCCGGGCCCTGCACCGGACTCCGGGCCCTGCACCGGACTCCGGGCCCTGCACCGGACTCCGGGCCCTGCACCGGACTCCGGGCCCTGCACCGGACTCCGGGCCCTGCACCGGACTCCGGGCCCTGCACCGGACTCCGGGCCCTGCACCGGACTCCGGGCCCTGCACCGGACTCCGGGCCCTGCACCGGACTCCGGGCCCTGCACCGGACTCCGGGCCCTGCACCGGACTCCGGGCCCTGCACCGGACTCCGGGCCCTGCACCGGACTCCGGGCCCTGCACCGGACTCCGGGCCCTGCACCGGACTCCGGGCCCTGCACCGGACTCCGGGCCCTGCACCGGACTCCGGGCCCTGCACCGGACTCCGGGCCCTGCACCGGACTCCGGGCCCTGCACCGGACTCCGGGCCCTGCACCGGACTCCGGGCCCTGCACCGGACTCCGGGCCCTGCACCGGACTCCGGGCCCTGCACCGGACTCCGGGCCCTGCACCGGACTCCGGGCCCTGCACCGGACTCCGGGCCCGGCACCGGACTCCGGGCCCGGCACCGGACACTGGACACCGGGCCCGGCACCGGACACTGGACACTGGACACTGGACACCGGACACTGGACACTGGACACCGGACACCGGACACTGGACACTGGACACCGGACACCGGACACTGGACACTGGACACTGGACACTGGACACTGGACACTGGACACTGGGCACTGGACACTGGACACTGGACACTGGACACTGGACACCGGGCCCGACACTGGACACTGGACACCGGGCCCGGCACTGGACACTGGACACTGGACACTGGACACCGGGCCTGGCACTGGACTCCTGGTCTGACACTGGACACTGGACTCCGGGTCTGACACTGGACACTGGACTCCGGGTCTGACACTGGACACTGGACACTGGACTCCGGGTCTGACACTGGACACTGGACTCCGGGTCTGACACTGGACACTGGACTCCGGGTCTGACACTGGACACTCGACTCCGGGCCCGACACTGGACTCCGGGTCTGACACTGGACACTCGACTCCGGGCCCGACACTGGGCCCGACACTGGACTCCGGGCCCGACACTGGACTCCGGGCCTGACACTGGACACCAGGCCCGACACTGGACACCAGTCGAAGTGGGATCACACAGTAATGTTTGGAGACCGCACGATGTGTCATTCGAACATTACCCAGAGTCTCAGTTAGACATTGGACTTTTATTAAGAACTGGGTGAGCAGTGCTGATTATTTAGGGCCAGTGGGCCATTAAATATGTTTAGTCTGCGCAGTGCTTGCTGTTTGTGCAGAGCTGAACATCCTGGCACCTCTCTCCACAGGATCTTTTATTTAGCATCTGTGCACTGAATGTCATCTCTACCATCGTGTGTGGCCTGGCTACCGCCATGTGCTGTATGCAGATGGTCACGGCTGATATTCTGCAGATGGTAAGTGTCTGTTCATTATTGGAGTGGCAGCATTTCTAATGAGCCTGTGTGTATCGCCCTGTCTGCATACTATCCCTGCAGGAGCTGGCTCTTTACTGCCTTGCTGCGATCCATTGTATATTAAGTGAGTTTGCACAGGGTCCTCGGTCCACTCCTGCACACCGAACCAACCTCCTGCAGCTCAAATCCCTTTGCCAGTTCAGAATGCCCAGCGCAGCCTCCAGCAAAAAAAGGGAGGCAGGGCATGTTTTTTCAGTGAAGGTTTTGAGTAGTTTTGAGCCGGGGGGGGGGGGGGGGGCGCGGGGGTGGGGGAGAGGTGAGGAGTTACATAGTTTTTTGGCCGAATGAGTTAGAGTACGAGACAGTACGATGACTCCTGATTTGATGCAATCCATCCATAGAACTCGATCTTACAATACCACAAACTCTCACTGTCTCATCAGCTGAATCGGATGTGATGGGTAGAAGTGGCCTGAAGGAAGGAGAGCCCTTTAATTCAGTCAGCTGCGAATCACAGCAAGACACTGTCCCTTTTGTGAAGTGTGTAAGTGACCCAGTTTTCTGAGCAGGCCCCAGTCCTGGTCCAAACTCTTTTACATTGTTATTAAAAGTCTCAGCCTTAGCTCATGGGTAACTCTCTCACCCCTAAATCAGAAGGTTGTAGGTTTAAGTCCCACTCCAGAGCCTTGCATGACACTCCAGTGCAGTACTGAGAGAGCGCCGCACTGTCGGAGGGGCAGTACTGAGGGAGTGCCGCACTGTCGGAGGGGCAGTGCTGAGGGAGTGCCGCACTGTCAGAGGGGCAGTACTGAGGGAGCGCCGCACTGTCGGAGGGGCAGTACTGAGGGAGTGCCGCACTGTCGGAGGGGCAGTACTGAGGGTGCGTCGCACTGTCGGTGGGGCAGTACTGAGGGAGCGCCGCACTGTCGGAGGGGAAGTACTGAGGGATTCCCGCACTGTCGGAGGGGGAGTACTGAGGGAGTGCCGCTCTATCGGAGGGGCAGTACTGAGGGAGCGCCGCACTGTCGGAGGGGAAGTACTGAGGGATTCCCGCACTGTCGGAGGGGCAGTACTGAGGGAGTGCCGCACTATCGGAGGGGCAGTACTGAGGGAGTGCCACACTGTCGGAGGGGCAGTACTGAGGGAGCGCCGCACTGTCGGAGGGGCAGTACTGAGGGAGCGCCGCACTGTCGGAGGGGCAGTACTGAGGAAGCGCCGCACTGTCGGAGGGGCAGTACTGAGGGAGTGCTGCACTGTCGGAGGGGCAGTACTGAGGGAGTGCTGCACTGTCGGAGGGGCAGTACTGAGGGAGTGCTGCACTGTCGGAGGGGCAGTACTGAGGGAGTGCTGCACTGGCGGAGCTGTCGTCTTTTGGATGAGGCCCTGTTTTCCCTCTCGGATGGATGTAAAACATCCCATAGTGCTATTCGAAGAAGAGCAGGGGAGTTATCCATGACCAAAATTTCTCCTTCAACCAGCACCAGATCTTGTAATACCAATTCTGGCCACAGCCCGTGACTGTCCTCCGAAACCGATCCATTGGGTGTGAAGTGCTTTGAAAGGCGTTATTTAATAATTTATTTATTTTATTTAAACTGTCATG